>NC_138982.1:71319315-71484315 GCF_964341445.2 Mesoplodon mirus | reverse complement strand
ATTATACCTCAATAAAAAATAAAAGGAAAGGAAAAGTACGTTCGTAGAAGGCTGTGCGGCGGCAAATGCATGGAGGGGATCCACAGCCAGAGCTGAAGGCTGGGACTAGCTTGCAGCGGGGCTTGGATGTCAAGCTAAGGGGTTCGCCCTTTATGCAGTCAGCCCAGGGCCCTCATGAAGGAGCCAGGGGATCAGATGGGAGTGTTGAAATCTCACCCAGCATCATTCGGCAGAGAGGGAGGCCCAGAGTGGGGGCCAAGCAGAAAGCTGGGAGATGAGATAACTGTAAATAGTCCTCATCTGAGAAAACTAAATTGTATTTCTACCCCCTTGATGAGTGCACATGTTGGGTGATACACATGTCCACCCATGAGGCTGGGGGAGCAGGCGGTAGCCACGTGGACCCACCGCACCACCCAGGCATGCGGACAGTGTTTAAACAGTCTGTGGCTGCACCACTGCAGGCCCAGAAAGCCTTGGGGCTCCCCAGGGCAGGCATTCCTGGCTCCCCGCCCTGCTGGGCTTCTCCTACGTCCCCACTCCTCACTCCTGTCTGGTTGCAGTTTTCTTCTTCTCTTCACAGCATTTGCATGGAGGAGGAAGAAGCAGGCCCTGCTGGCCACACTGACCTAAATAAAATGCAAGGGTCACCAGGTCATCTCCATGGGGACTGTATATGATTTGCACATTCTCACTCAGGCATGCTGTCAAAATTTAAGACATTTTCCATATTAAAATTAAATACTGCTGACTTAAAGATAAGTATTTTTGAATAACTGAATTGAACATAGATGATTTTTTAATGCAGGTCCTTTGTTTATATTTGTTTTGAGCTCTTTGTACTTATTCAATGAACATTTCTAACAAAAAACTGAAGTTTATCTGTTTATGTGCTTTAAATATATATACATTGGGTGTAGTGCTGTGTCAGTAATCTGGGCTCTTTTCTGACGTAAGCTTTTTCAGGTATGGTCATGTATTTTTCATCAGACACACTAAAGTAGCCACTTACAGGCCATTAAGTAAATAAGATATTTGGATTTAAAACAAATGCATTTCTGCAAATGTAATACTCTAATTTTAAAAATGAATTTGTGTGTGTGTGTGTGCACACGTGCATGCTTGTGCATGTGTAATGTACAAGTACTAATTTACAAATGAACCTTCTGGTACTCTCAAAATGAAGTTGTGTGTATTTGTTTGTGTGATTACTCTTTCCTCTTTCATATAGCTACCTTAGTTTCCAGATAATACATTTTTATGAGTGAGAGAGAAAGAGGAAACCATAGTACCTCCTGAGTCAGGAGGAATGGCTCAAAATCTCACCAGGCCAGTTGGGAGCAGAGACACTAATAGATCCAAGGCCTCAACTAGTGTTTTAGCAATTCCCACATTACTTCAGAGTCTAGCATCCTCTAATCTCACATTTATATCTCCCCAAGATTCATGTGAAAGCCCCTTTGGTCAGTTTTAAGTATGCACTGTGGCTCAAAAGCAACTCAGGCTTCCAAAGAAAACCACAATCCAAAGATGAAATCAGAATTTCTTCAGGATTTAAGTGGGCATTTATCTCAGTCTTACGATTCTTATACACTCGTTTCCCAAATAATCTCGTCTGAAAGAACACATCTGAAACGTTACACCTCCTGCAAGAATGTACAGTACAATGATTCCCTGTTCCAGAACATTATATGCTTTAGTGAGTCTTTAACAGACTTTGGATATTTTGTTTTCCTACTGAGGTGTCAAGTGAACTCATAACTGAGTTTAGGGTCACCGTGGCTTCCTTCTGACTGATCTAGTACATACTTAAAGACTTCCTGATGTCCAGATCTGAGAACATCATCACCCATGGGGTCATCGTGAAAGTAGCTACAGTTGTCTTTAAAATCTGCAAACAGTTCTCAGAATGGCTAATGTGATGTTTGCACACACACACCCCTCCCCCAACTCAAACTATTAATTTGGTTGTGCTGGAACTCTTTGGACTCATGTATACAGCCATTTATTCTGGAACAAGTTCATTTCTTGCCATGAGAATTTGAGCTATTTTGTATTATAGCTTTTGGACTTGATTGCTGCCAACTGGGATAATTGTATCCATGGAAGGTTTTTTCTTCTCTCTCTCATGTTTGAAGTTTTCCGTTGTTGTCATTGTTGATTCCTAAAGATATGGCAAAGTTTCTTTTTCTTTATATCATCCCAGCTAAACTGTTTAGTGTTTCACAAATAAATAATACATAGCACATAGTCATTCATTCAGGAAAAGAAAGTTAAGCCCCACTGAATTTCCTGGAGCCAAAGAACACCCCTTTATCTTTTCTTTCAGGGAGTGTTTAGGATATAAAATTAGAGCAAACCGGAGGACATGTTAGCATGCATCAATGTGCTTTGGATGCCAAGTACAAGAGGTGAAATGAGTCTCTGATAAATATCTCAGAGGGTACACACTCGTCCTGGACAACCCAAAAATGACTGCCCTGAATTGGGAAGAACACAGTGCTCCCTTCAGTAACTTAGAGGCTTCTGTCTTTGTTTGTGGCAGCCCATACACGCTGGGTAGCTCAGTTGGCTGGAGCATTAAGTACCCACTGCTCCACAGGAGAGAACAGGCCCAGAATTCTCCGGGGGCTCTGAGATGGGAATGCCTGGCATGGACCCAAGGGGAGGGAGTGCAGAGATGGGCCCTGACCAAGGTGGGCTGGACACCACCGGGAGCCATCTGGCCGGTAGGGCCTTTCTGAAGTTGAGGGACACCAGGCCTACTTCCATTTTTTTTTCAGCATCCTGGTGTATTATAAAATAAATGCTGAAAAAGGTATTGAAATTGTGGCAGATTTTAAATATTTGCAACAATTACAACTACAAATTGAACATCTTTTTTCCCCATTGCTATATTTTTGGGGTTTTACCTCATTGGAGCTTATAGCCAAAGTCTACATTTGAGGCCCTCTGGGAATGGTAGGCTCTGGCCTCCTTGGAAACCACTGCCCACAGTTCATGCCCAACTCAGACCAGACAGCCTGACAGGCAAGGCCCACACTGTCCTTAGAGCTTCTTTCTTACCCTATCCTCTGTGCTGTCTGTCCCCTCGAGTAAGTATATGTCAAATACATGAACTGAATGTTCTTTAAACATAAGCAAGAACTTTTTAATCTCATTCCTCTTCTGAAATGCCTCCTGATTTGGCTTGCGGCAACTGTGCATCTTACCCATCTTTGAAGTTCTAGCCAAGCTCCATAGTTTTTTTTAAAGATTTTTTTGATGTGGACCATTTTTAAAGTCTTTATTGAATTTGTTACAATATTGTTTCTGTTTTACGTGTTTTTTTTTGTTTGTTTTTTTGGCCATGAGGCATGTGGGATCTTAGCTCCCTGACCAGGGATCGAACCCCACACCCCCTGCATTGCAAGGTGAAGTCTTAACCACTGGACGGCTGGGGAAGTCCCAAGCTCCATGTTTTTTTATGAAGTCTACCCGTCCCAGTCACTGTACCGTATTTCCTGGATATGCTCAGAAGTGCTCCCGTGCTTTTACCGACAGAACCATTTACAACAGTTTGACACTCCCGCACCTCCATCCCCAACTCCCACCCCAGCCTGGAGAATTCAAGCTCTTTGCAGTCAGGAAACGTCTTATTCTTCTTTTGTATCTATAGCATAAGGCCTAAAATTTCATGGGCTACCTTGACATCTTTGAGCCCCACGGGGCCCCAGAAGCCTCACCATAAGTTCTCCTGCTTTTGCCAGATGTCCCCCACCCAGTGGGTAAGGCACCCCACTTGGGTAGTTCCCCTATTAACCCCACCAGCTTCATTCCCCCTGGTCCTCAACCTGGGGGATATTACTTCCCTGTCAGCCGTGAAGTTGTTCAAACTAGCCAATCACATCCTCCCACCTGAACCAGGGGTCACCCTACCCTCTGGTTAATAGAAAGCCTACCTCCTCCCGCCCCTGCTTGTTTACTCAACTCCCAAGAGCAACCCCCATGTGGCCCTACATGGTGTGTGATGTCTTCCCACAGGCTGTGAGTATATGTGACTAATAACCTGCTGTCCATCTCATCTGTCCGGGGCCAGGTGTGGTATGTTTGGCCATCTTGTACTACTTCGGGTGAGGAATCCCTCCTTCAATGAATAGGAGGTGATCAGAGCAGTATCCTAAACAGAGCTGGCACTCAACAACTTTGTGTTGATTCCATGATCTTCCTTCTGTGAAGTTCTTAGCCCCAGTTAGGAGACTGGAAATTAAATAAATGTCCACTGTAGATGACGACAGATTTATTCTCCTACGAAGAATCCATACCCATTAGAATCATACAGCAATGGCTTCCATTCACTTAATTATATTTCAAACAATCTTTTCTCTACTACTCACCATGTCGTTGACCAATAAAAGTAAAGTTGCCTTAGGGTGAATCTGTACTTAATTTCTATACTACTGATCTGGCATCTACATTGTAATTCCTAATTGCTAATAGAAATAAACTATAACATTGTCCACTTATGAAAACAAGATGCTAAGTATCAGTTGATATAATCAAGAGACTAAAATAACTGAAAGCATATGAGAACTCAGGCTTTTCCCACAAAAGAATTTACTTAATCTGCGCCATCGCTTTCATTTATCTCACTTCTTTGTAAGCAAAAATGGCAACACTGAAGGCACTGAAAATCAAATAGCATCTTCCTCCAGGAATACCACTGCAGTCAGCATTAAGCTTATTAGTGCTTCAGAGAGAGTTTCATTGTTTACTCTGCTATTTTATCACTGGGTTTCGGAAGGTCCAAGAAAAAAGAAAAAGCCACATGTTTTTACTTCTGAGGGCTCCTGCTTATCCTAAAGCAGCAGGTAAATAATGCACAACAGCCAGCAGCTCTCCCATGCAGTTTCCAACTTACACTCATTCTTACATGGGTCACCTCCTCCCAGCGCCCTGCCACTCCTCTCCTAGGGCTAGTGCTGGTGACTCAGGGACAGAGGCTCTGAGAGGGATCAGGAAGGCTGACGAAACCTCAGATCCACGCTGGTACCACTCCTCCACCACACTGGGCATGTCATGACTCGCTTTCTAGCCTCAGCTTGCCAAGAGGAAAACTCCAGGAGGCAAAAGCTATCGGAAAATGGTCATTAAATAATTCCAGAAAGCTTCAAACCATAGGCCAAGCACAGGGCCCTTCTCTAATGCCTGTCCCTGTCAGGTGCCTAAAATTCTGTGCTCCCAGCCTCTTCACTGCTCCTTCTCCAGAATGGATGGTATGCGTGAAACACTCAGTATACTGTGATGCGCATGTGCTGATCACGTGATAACTATAAGGCTATTGCCAGAGGCAAGGGTATGCGCTCAGGGTGGGGAAGCAGACAAGGAAAAGAGAATTGCCCAACAACCCCAATGGCTTGCTACTGGTGTCTAACACTTCACTGGCATGTGGAAGAGGGAGCCAACCGGGCCAGGCATGCGTGTACTCGCTAGTCCTGCAGGCTCCACACGCGGATGTCTTAGCTGCGCACCACGCATGCGTCAGTTGCAGAGCGGGGCTCTCCATGCTTATGCAGTTCCTGGCCTCTGCCTCCGAAGGAGGATGGGCTTTGCTTCCCACAGCAACTGGAAAAGGCGGAAGTACAAAATAAAAGACTTTTTCCCTCCTTTACAGAGAGCGAAGGCAGGGTGCCAAGCCCCTAAGAAAAAGCAGAAATGATTCCTCTTGAAATAAGAATTCTGTGTCAAATGGAGAGAGACCTCTTGGGAAAGCAGCTGGTTTGCAGTCTTTTGTGCCCAGAGTTTATCTGCTTTGCTGCTCATTGCTGCCAGCTTAATCAGCCAAAAAAAAGTCCCCACATGTGACCTGTAGATATGGAGACCTTTCTGAGTAGTCAATATACAAACTTTCCAGATTTTTAAAAAATTTTTCAGAAAAAAAAATCAAAAGAGAAATTTTTTTTTCCATAATCCAAGTATCCAATACCAATACTAATACACTAATGTATATATTCCAGTAATTACATGGATACATATATGTATGTTTGAAAAGCAGAACATACCATATAGTGGTGTGATCTTTGTAAATTTTTAAAAAATTGCATCATGTTTATATTTACGTGCTAAGAAATACATATATCTACTTCATAATTTTTTTTTTTTTTTTTTTTTTTTGCGGTACGCGGGCCTCTCACTGCTGTGGCCTCTCCCTTTGCGGAGCACAGTGTCCAAACGCGCAGGCTCAGCGGCCATGGCTCACGGGCCCAGCCGCTCCGCGGCATGTGGGATCTTCCCAGACCGGGACACGAACCCGTGTCCCCTGCATCGGCAAGCGGACTCTCAACCACTGCGCCACCAGGGAAGCCCTACTTCATAATTTTTAAGGCTGCAAGTGGATGGATGTGCCAATCAATCCTCTATTATTAGATATTGTGGAAATGTTCCATTTTTCTGGATCATAAAATCAAGATGCCCTCTCTGTATAATTGGGTTCTAGAGCTGGAAGATCAGACCGGCTTTTTGGAGCCTCCACATTCCTGCTAAATCTCACCTCCACCCTTTTCTAAATGCTACTCTGATTCCTTCTAACAATTTTCATCATAATCCATACAGATACTACACAGAAATTCAATATTCCTTTCACTGTGGTAAGAAAACACACCTAGGAGTCAGGGAGCATGGATCCTAGTCTGGCATCTGGCATTGTGTAAAGAAAGTTCAGTGCAACCATTACAGACTGAATTATTCACACACACACCCCCCACTGCGCCTGTTCACATGTTGAAGCCCTAACCCCCAGTACCTCCAACTGTATTTGGATATAGGGACATTAAAGAGGTGATTATGTTAAGATGAGGCTTTGAGGGTGGGTCCCTCTCTGTGGACACACAGAGAGACCCCAGAGGAGTTTGAGTAGAGGAAAGGCCACATGAGGCCACAGCAACAAGCTGGTTGTCTGCAAGCCAAGGAGAGAGGCTTCAAAAGAAACCAGACTTGCCCACACCTTGATTTTGGACTTCCAGCCTCCAGAACTGTGATAAGTTTCTGTTGTTTAAGCCACCGAGTCCGTGGTGTTCTATTATGGCAGCCCTAGCAAACGAATGCAGCAAACTTTGAGTAAATGATTTGAAACCATGAGCCTCATTGTCCTTCCAATAAACTAGGGGGTGAGATTCCAAGATCTGCATGATTCCTAAACCTAAATATGTCATTTATTTTAAATGAGATTGGTATTAAAGAGAACACTGTGCTTCACTAGCACACACCCCTGGAAGTCCAGAGGACAGTCAGAGACTTCAGGGCTGTTGATTTAGTGGAGTCACCATGTTTTCAAGGGCCCAGATCTTTCTCTGTTTCTTTGTTCCACACACCACAAGTGTGGGCTTTGTCCTAAGCCTAGGTCTCTTTATGGTTCCCAGATAGATGGCTGTCCACAGCAATAAGGGCAAAATCCTTCCTTATTCACAACTAGAAGTGGGAGAGAAGGCCAGTACCCTTCTACTCATATTTCATTGGCTCAAAGGGCTTAGACCTCTCCATTCCCAACTTACTCACTCACTCAGAATTACAGGTCCTGTGAAAGGCTTGGATTGATCATCTGGCTGGAAAGGATGTGGAGAGTCTAATGTCCTCTAAAGCTCAGAGTAAATCATTTAATTTCTGGTTGGCTATGATTTCTGTGTAATCAGTATGCATACTCAGGAAAGTGACACCATAATCTGCAAATATATTTCAAGCATAGTAACATTTTTATGAATACTAAATTTAACAATTAATGTATGAATATAACTATATAGTTTAGAGACACAACTAAATATTTAATGAGTTTTGATATCACTGTTTTCTTTGTGCATTTAGAAGCCAATACATTTTTTTCAGGTTTAAAATATTCAGACCCCTGAAAAGCTCTTAGACTCTAGGCATCGTGCACAACAGATAAAAAGGCCCCAGAGGCAAGACTAGAATGTGAAGGTAATTAAGAAAATCAAAAATGTGATAAACGATTTTATTTTTTGCCTGAAGGAAAACTGTTTATGGGTGAAACAAAATCCCTCAGGAAGGGGGAAGCAAAAATAGAAAACAATTTCAGTGTGTATCCAGCACCATCCAGGGAAATAAATTTTGACCACTAAAATCAAAGATGTGGGCAGGCACTACTAGAATCCCCTTTTCTTTACTAATATATCCTTGCAGCAATGTGTCCAGCAAAAAAAAAAAAAAAAAAAAAAATCAAAACCAAAGCCAACAACAAGGGCAGCAACAACAGGAAAAACCAAAAGAACTGTAATTCCTCTCTTTCTTGCAAATTGGGATCTTTGTTTGACAAATACAGGCCAATGAGAAACAAGTGAAAGTCTACTGAAGATTTCTGGAAAAGTCTGCTTTCCTATTATAGATGTCTCCCTTCCTCTTTGTTACTTTTCATTTTCTTCTCCCTACCTGGAATGCAGATTTATGGCTGGAGGTGGAGCAGCCATCTTGTGACTATAAAGTGACCATGAATAGAAACGCCCCACGCCAAGGTTATGGTAAAAATAAAAAGGCAGAAAGCACCTGAAGGTTGATGGTATCACAGAGCTGCTGCACAAGTCCTGAACTGCTCACCTCTGGACACGAGAAAGAGAAACACCTAGTTGATAGAGGTATCTAACTGGTTTCTATTGCATGCAGCTGAATAGGATCCCTATTTAATGCAGAAAGCCTCACTGATATGGCAGCAATTTAGTTGAGCCTAAGGATGAATAAGATTTAAACGTGAATTAAGATGGAGAAAGGCACTGCAGCCTGAGGAAACTGCAGCAAAAAAGTGCCCAACTAATAGCATTTTATCTTATGGGAATGAAGGAGGGGGTCTACATCGTTTATTCCTGTGCAAACATAAGGGAGAAAATGAGGCTCAAAGGCTAGATTGAGAACAGATTTTAAAACGGCTCTTCCCAATAGACATATAATGCAAGCTATATATATAACTTAACATTTTCTGGTAACCACGTTGAAAAAGTAAAAAGAAATAGGTGAAATTAATTTTAATAATACATTTTATTTAATCTACATATACAACATGACATTTCAACGTGTATCAATATAAAAAATTATTAATGATATATTTTATATTCTTCTCTTCATTTGAAGTCTTCAAAATGTGGTGTTCTAAAGACCTCATTTGAGGTCTTCAGAACCTCTCAGTTAATTCTGGCCACAGTTCAAGTGCTCACCAGCCACGTGTGACTAGTGGCTACCATAATGGACAGTGAAGTCTTAGAGAGTCTTGAATCTCATATTTAAAAATTTGAACTCTGGGAATTCCCCAGTGGTCCAGTGGTTAGGACTCCACACTCTCACTGCCGAGGACCTGGGTTCGATCCCTGGTCAGGGACCTAAGATCCCACAAGCCTTGTGGTGTGGCCAAAAAATAAAAGTTTGAACTCTAACTACGGAAGTATAAATAGCCATAATTTAATTTCTAAGAAAACCTCTAATATAGCCCAAACATTATTGTATTTTATTTCTTTTTTTAAAAATAAATTTATTTATTTTTTATTTATTGTTGGCTGCATTGGGTCTTCATTGATGCAGGCGGGCTTTTTCTAGTTGCAACTTCTCATTGCGGTGGCTTCTCTTGTTGTGGAGCACGGGCTCTATAGGCGCGCGGGCTTCAGTAGTTGTGGCTCGCGGGCTCTAGAGTACAGGCTCAGTAGCTGTGGTGCACGGGCTTAGCTGCTCCGCAGCATGTGGGATCTTCCCAGACCAGAAGTCAAACCCGTGTCCCCTACATTAGCAGGCAGATTCTTAGCCACTGCATCACCAGGGAAGTCCCTGTATTTTATTTAAAAATGTTATGGTTTATGGTTTTTGGAGGCAAAACCTACATACATAGTAAATTTTCTAGCTTATGTGGAACAGTAACACCAGTGGTCTGGAACCCAAGGTCAGGGATGTTTGCTGAGTCCCCTTAGCATTAGAATGCTTCTTTCACAAGAACATTTTTTGGGGTATTTTAAAGAAAAAAACAGAAGCCAATAAGAAAGAAAATAAAGTCAGTTACCCCAGATAACTATGGTCAACATGTTAGCAAATTGACTTCTTGAACTTTTTTATGTATGAATACTTTTACACAGTTGAGATTATACTTTTTATACTATTCTATATTCTTAACATTATTTCATAAACACTTTTTCTGTTAAAAATTCTTCAAAAACATCATTCTCAATGGCTACCTTATACTATTTCTTTATATGAATAAACTATAATTTTTTTGAACATTACTTTAATATAGACACTTAGGTTGTTCCAAACTTTTTGCTGCTGTAAATAATTTGTGCCAATCATCTTTATACACAAAACTATTCTCACACCTCAGTTTATTTCCTTAGGACAGATTCTTAGAGGTAAAATTACTGGAATAAAAATCATGAACTCTTCTTCATCTCTTGATATTGATCTGCCAGACTACTTCCCAGGAAGATATGAAGCAATTTACACTCTCACTGAAATTGTGTGAGCATATATATCCCTCCACACCGTTACCCACATTCTGTATTAACCTTAAAAAAAGGCAGTGGAGGAAGAGAATAAATGTGGGAAATGGTATGTCAATGTGATTTAATTTCAATTAGTTGATTACTAGTTAGAATGAACGTTTTTTTCCTTTGTTATTTAGCAACTAGTGTTTCTCATCAATTTTATGTACTGTTTATCTATTAACAATATGCATACTTTGTCACGCTTTTTTTTAAAACATCTTTATTGGAGTATAATTGCTTTACAATGGTGTGTTACTTTCTGCTTTATAACAAAGTCTTTGTCA
This sequence comes from Mesoplodon mirus, assembly GCF_964341445.2. Classification (NCBI taxonomy): domain Eukaryota; kingdom Metazoa; phylum Chordata; class Mammalia; order Artiodactyla; family Ziphiidae; genus Mesoplodon; species Mesoplodon mirus. Next base: position 71,473,529 of record NC_138982.1, on the reverse strand, counting down.
CGCTTTTTAAAAAACATTTTCCAGTTCGATTACCTTCTAAATTTCTCTTTTTTTTAAAGTCAGGTTTATTGTGATATATTTTACATGTAGTAAAATTCACCCTTTTAGTATAAATTTCTATGGATTTTTACAAACACATACAGTTGGGTAACCAGCATCACATTCAATTTATAGAATATTTCCATCACCTCCAAAAAACTTCCCCATGTCCTTCTGTAGTCAACCCTTCTCCTTCCTCCCTTTTGTTGCCTCTAGTCCCTGGCAACTACCCATCTCTTTTCTGTCCCTATAGTTTTGCCTTTTCCAGAATGTCATATAAAGAAATCATATAGAATATAGCTTTTTAAGTCTGGCTTCTTTCAATTAGTATAAGGCATTTGAGACATTCATCCATGTTATTGTATATGTCAATACCTTGTTCCTTTTTATTGCTGAGTAATATGTATGGAATCCCATATTTTGTTTATCCAAATACCAGTTGAAGGACATTTGGGTTATTTTCAGTTTTTGTCAACAATGAATATAGCCACTATAAACACTCACATACAAGTGTTGGAACGTAAATTTTCATTTCTCTCAGGTAAATACCTCAAAGTGGGATCACTGGGCTAAAAGGTGAGTGAATATTTAACTTTATAAGAAAACCACCAAACTGTTTTCCAGAATGGATCTACCATTTTATATTCTGACCAAAACTTCATGAAAATTTCCTTTTGCTCCACATCTTCGCTGGTCCTCAGTATTGCCAGTTTTGTTTTGGGTTTTTTTTTTTGTTTGTTTCTTTGTTTTTTTGGCTGTGCCCCGAGGCTTGCAGAATCTTAGTTCCCCAATCAGGGCTCGAACCCAGGCTCTCGCAGTGAGAACACGGAATCCTAACCACTGGGCTGCCAGGGAATTCCCTGTTTTGGGGTTCTGTTTTTCAGCCATTGTAATAGATGTGTAGTGGTATTTCATTGTGATTATAATTTGCATTTCCCTGAGAAGTGCAAAAACAAATAAATAATGCTTAATGCAATAAATATCCTAAAGAAGTTTATGAATTCAAATGTAGTGAACTTTTCATTTGTTATTTTTCCACTGTTTTTTAGATTAGAAAGTTCTTTCCAAATGAGAAATCAGAAGAAAATTCAGCTATATTTTTAGGTTTTTTTAAAAAGTATTTTCTCTAAATTATCCACATTTTTAATCCATATTTAGTTAGTTGTATGGTGGTGACAAGTATCTATATTCACTTTTTTTAAAAAAGGCTAGTCAGCTTTCTCTATAACCTTTATTGACTAATCCATTCATCCTATTTATTTGTGAAGCCTCCTTTATTAAATAATAGGGTCTTTTCCTCAGAAATCAAATCTATTCCATTTTTCTATCTGTCCCTCCATTCAACAATTGCTTATTAAGCACTTACTCTGTTCTAGGCTCCATGGTAGGTTCTGGGAACACAATAGTGAACTAAAAAGTAAAGTCCCCTGATTTCTTGGTGCTTACATTCTAGCCAGGGGAGATAGGTAATAATTAAAGATATGAATAATTGTATAATATTTGGGTGGTAATAAATGCTAAGAAGGAAAGTAAACCAAGGTAAAGGACATAAAATGACAAGCAAGTGTCATTTGGGGCAGTTTGGTGAGATCACTCTCTCTGAGAAAGAGCTACTTCTGACCAGCATGTATCAAGCAAGGTTGTGCAATGTATCAATGCTCTTCTAGAGGAGGAGCCTTCCAGGCAGAGCCACCCCCAAATGCAAAGACTTTGTGTCTGGAATGAGCTTGACATGTTGGGGAAGAAGCAGGGGGGCCACTGTGGATGAAGCTAAGTTATGGGGATGGAGCATGTAGATGAGGTGAGGAGGGCACGTAGAGGCACAAATCACAAAGATCCTTGTAGACAATGTATGTTCTAAAGCAGATCAAAGTTATTGGAAGATTTTGAGCAGAGGGGTGATGTGACCTGACTGACATTTAAAAAATAACGTTCTGGCTACTTTGTGAACAATCGTTTCATACATTTAATTTAAATAAAAATCTATTGAAAGATAAATTAGTAAGTAACAGCAGAGTCATACTTGAATATAGCTCAAAACGATAAAGGTCGTATTTTAATGCCCACCATGTGGGAAACACTGGCTTAACTGATTATTGCTAGGATCCAGGCAACAATTCCTACAAGATTCTCTCATGACAAGCCATTTTCCTGAACTTTCCTGTTAATTCTCAGTGTTCTCCCACCGATTCTTCAACAAGGATTTCTCTCCTCCCTGGTATTCAAGTCCAGTTACAGAGCTTCACGGTTTTCAAAGTTATTGTACATCTATGATTACAGCAGAGCTCGGAGGAACTCACCTCGGAAAGGTCTGGAATCCTGAAGCCAACCAAAGCTGTCCGAGCCTCCATCAGTGATCCATCAGTGATCCAACTGTGTGCTGAGAACAAAGTACCAGAGACAGAAGGACAAATAACCACAGATAAACTGTCTCAAAGGCACGCCCAGGCACAACCTCCTCCATCACAGCGCCTGTTCTTCTGGATTGGCATTATCAGTGAGCAGTTTGGAGAGCTGTGGTGTGATTCCAGATATGCCTAGAGAATCCCCATGAACTGTCTTGTGATCCAAAATACAGAGTTTGAAAGATGCTTTCCTACCCAACTGAATAAACTGGGCAAAACTACCTATTTATTTTGGAAAAAGTAATATATACACATGATAAAAAAAATTCAAATAATATGAGAGTATACAGTGAAAAGTTTCAAGTGGGAAGTATGTACACGTGGCTATGAATGAGTTAGCATATGCATGGAATGTTTCTGGAAAGATGCCCAAGAAATTATTCACAGTGGTTGCCTCTGCAGAGGGGAACTACAGGGGTCCAAAGTGAGGAAAATTAGAAGAGCTTACTTTTCATAGACTCTTGTACTTTCTAAACTTTTACTGGATTTTTTACTATGTGTATATATTAATTTTCAATTAAACAAATTCACTCAAAATGATACAAGTATGGCATTTGTTTCTATCACTCATGTGAGGGATCCTGGAAGTTCACAGTGCAGAGGCATTCAGCCAGGTACCTCAATTCTAGCCGGAGAGAAAGACAGTCCACCTGAATCTCAGCTTCCTAGCTGCTGCTGAGCCAGGAGGCCCTGAGCTCCCTCCTGGAAACAGAACTCTAGCCTTGCCTGAGATACAATGGGAAAGTTCAGTTTGAATCCCAGCTATGAAACCCGCTGTGGGACATACGGCAAATTACTTAACTACTCTGAGCCTCACTTCCTTCATTTGTGAAATGGGGGAAATAATACCTGCTGGTGTTTTTTTTCCTTTTTCAAATTGAAGTAGAGTTGATTTACAATGTTGTGTTAGTTTCAGGTGTACAGCACAGTGATTCAGATATAGATAGATAGATAGATAGATAGATACATAGATAGATACATAGATAGATATTCTTTGTCAGATTCTTTTCCCTTATAGTTTATCACAAAATATTGAGTAGATTTCCCTGTGCTATACAGTAGGTCCTTGTTGGTTATCTATTTTATATACAGTAGTGTGTATTTGTCAATCCCAAACTCCTAATTTATCCCTCCCTTCCTTCCCCTTTGGTAACCATAAATTTGTTTTTCTATGTCTGTGGGTCTATTTCTGTTTTGTAAATAAGTTCATTTGTATCTTTTTTGTAGATTCCACATATAAGCGATATGTGTGTCTTTCTCCATCTGACTTACTTCACTTAGTATGATGATCTCTAGGTCCATCCATGTTGCTGCAAATGGCATTATTCCATTCTTTTTTATGGCTGAGTAATATTCCATTCTATATATATACCACATCTTTATCTGTTCTTCCATTGATGGACATTTATTGCTGGTGATTTTTTAATAATAGAGAGGGCTTTTTTGTGTGCAAAGGAACACTCCCAATTACTTGGATTTTAATTAATATTGACTATGTTGAAAGTTTTCATTTTTAAGCCATTAAATACTATTTGCAAATAGTACTTTTATATTTTTATGCTGCTGTATATTAGATCATATACATATATTTTTAAAGAAATTTATTTATTTATTTCTGGCTGCATTGGGTCTTCCTTGCTGCACGCGGGCTTTCTCTAGTTGCAGCGAGCGGGGGCTACTCTTTGTTGCCGTGCGCGAGCTTCTCATTGTGGTGGCTTCTCGCTGTGGAGCACGGGCTCTAGGCGTGTGGGTTTCAGTAGTCATGGCACACGGGCTCAGTAGTTGTGACACATGGGCTTAGTTGCTCCGTGGCATGTGGGATCTTCCTGGACCAGGGCTCGAACCCGTGGCTGCTTCATTGTCAGGCAGATTCCACTGCGCCACCAGGGAAGTCCCAGAACATATCTTTTAAAAATCAAATGAACTCATTCTTTGATTAATGTTTAGTTCATTCATAAATTTAATAAATGAGAATTTCTTAAACGGTCAATACCTCCTACATAGTTAATGAGATTCCTTTAGACATTTCAAATATGAGTTTACTACATTTTATTCTCTCAAACACTTAACAGTACAGATTTATAAATCTCACAAACAAAATCTTTCTTAGAGTTTAAACAATTCTTTATCTAATAGATCAGACTTAAACATTTAATCATCACATTCTCCTAAGCTTATAAAATATCTTTTAGAAAATCATATATAGAAAACAGCCCAAGGATTTTTTTTTAAAACTTGCTACTAAACAATTTACACAGAAGTATCACTAACTCAAAGATTTAAAAAAATTCAAATACTTTTCTGGGGTTTTACTCACTACCACTGTATGTCAGCTGAGATTACTCAATTGAAAAGGAATCAGAATTTGAACCCACGTCCTGGGTTGTTATTGCATTCCACTTTGTTTCATAATTTTAGATGTCTTTTGACTCCCATCCTGTGGCATTTTATTGACTATATGATGACTAACTATGTTAATTTATATACACATTCTTACCGAATATTCAGAACACTGGGAGTATTCAGTTATTCATCACAATTTACAGTTAGAAAGGAAGTGGAAGAAGATTGTGAATAGCTTCCCAATATTGTCCTCCCATTCCTTATAAAAAAACCTAATTTTTCTGCAGCCACCCTACAGGCAGCTAATAGATTACATTTGTCAGCTTCCCTTGCGACTGGGTGTGGCCATGTGACTAAGTTCTGACCAATCAGATGGAAGCAGAAAAAAGGTGCAACTGTAGAATGTATAGGAATCCTCCTTAAAAGGAAGGGGTACACCCTTAAGTTTCCCTGTCACTTTCCTGCTGCTTCCAATGAGGAGCTCCAGCAACCAGCAAGTGCCACAGCCCAAGGATGACAGACACACAAAGCTGGAAGGAGTTCTGTTCCCTGGTGACCACAGAGCACCATGCTACTCCTGGACTGACTTCCTAAAGATTTCTTTTAAATGAAAAAAAAATAAGGTTCTATCTTGTTTAAACTGTTATTTTTCAGGACTCTGCTACTCACAGCCGGACTTAATCCAATTGCCCCACCTTCCTCAATAACAGAACCCTGCATTATGAGCTAGAAAACCAAGAATGTTACATATATTAGATACATGGACCCAGTATTAATAAAATACGTATTTTTCATTGTTGCCACATTAGGGTCGTAGGTTTTTAAATTTTTCTTTCATAATATCTTACAGATGTTAATTCATCTTTCATAAGATTAAACTGTTAATTTAAAAGATATTTAAAACATCTCCAGAAGAAAATAAGTAGCCTGAATCAATGCTGCCCTATGCCAGGGTCTGTGTAAGATGTGGGCCCCTCTGGGGCACATGAAGCAAGCCCTGGGCTCTCAGCCAAGTTAATTGGAGTCTTGGGGGTGCTAGCTTGTCCCTCCTCACCTACGGGCCCTCCTGTAACCTTTGGCTCAACCTCTCCCACACCTCACACTGCCAGATTGGCTCTCCTCATCCATTGCTCCCAAAGAAGCTTGGCAGAAGTATAACAAGAGGTTGGAACTTTTCTTTCATTTAGCACTTCAAATATTTGAATTTGTATGGGATGACTCAATTCCAGGAAACTTCAGACATCCTGTGACACTTGTTCAGTGCGGTGTTAAAAAAAGACCTACTCCAGGGTCTTATGGAAAGATGTGAGCAAGCCAGCTTGTGGGAGGCAAGGACAAAATGTAACTTCAGAAGAGCGTCTCTTTCATTGCCTTGTGGTTTGCAATGCTGGGTTTCCCTGCCCCACTCCCACAGTGTTCTCCTGAGCCCAACCCTGTGTGCTTGGCTCCAGAAGAGTCCGGCTACTGACTTTCCCATAGCAACTGGCTTGCACGCTCTTCCAAATGCTATTTATGAACGTGTGTTTAATCATAAACTCTTTCAAATCCTTCGCGGGAAACATTTACTAAATGCTCATTAAAGCCTTGATACAAACACTATCTCCTTTACTTCTCTTATCTATCCTTCAAAGTAGGCTTCGTGAGACCCATTTTACAGAGGAGAAAACTGAAACTCAGAGGTTAAGACACTTGCTCAGGGTCTCAAAGTCAGTACTTACTGGAGTTTGCATTAATCTCAGGTTCAGGCAGTTTTTCCTACTGCCTCGCTCAGCCATGCCACAAAGGAACTGAATTTTTTTTCTTTTTTTTTTGTGGCTGCGTTGGGTCTTCGTTGCTGCACGTGCGCTTTCTCTAGTTGCGGCGAGCGGGGGATACTCTTCGTTGTGGTGCGCGGACTTCTCATTGCCGTGGCTTCTCTTGTTGCAGAGCACGGGTTCTAGGCGCGCGGGCTTAGTAGTTGTGGCTCGCGGGCTCTACAGCACAGGTTTAGTAGCTGTGGTGCATGGGCTTAGATGCTCTGCGGCATGTGGGATCTTCCCAGACAAGGGCTCGAACCCATGTCCCCCGCATTGGCAGGTGGATTCTTAACCACTGCGCCACCGGGGAAGCCCCAGGAACTGAATTTTTAATGTCATTTGTTACCAGTAAAATAGAAAAATCACAGGCTTTGGGATAAGACACACCTGGGTTTAATTCCACTTGGTTGTCTCTGAGCTATGTGACCGTGGGCAATGTATTTAAACTTGGTTCTTTCATCTGTAAAATGGAATAATAACAGTACCTACCTAGTGGAACTGTCAAGAGAATGTAAAAAAGAGCTTGCACATGTGAGATACTGGATGAGTAGTAAGCAATGATGGCTTTTTTTGCTGTTGTTGCTTTTTTTAAAAAATTGAAGTAGAGTTGATTTACAATGTTGTGTTAATTTCTGCTATGCAGCAAAGTGATTCACTTATATATATATACGCATTCTTTTTCATATTCTTTTCCATTATGGTTTATCACAGGATATTGAATACAGTTCCCTGTGCTATACAGTAGGATCTTGTTGTTTATCCAATGATGGCTTTTTAAAATTAATTTATTCTTCAAGATGATGACTAACTGAGTGCCTAGACTATATCAGGCCTAGGAGTTTCAATTGCTTTTAAAATGGTGTTAGAGAAATAGCAATTCATTTTTTCTACAAATGTTTATTAACACCTACTCTTTGCCAAGACTGTTCTGGGGACCAGGGGTCCTGGAGCTTACAGTCTATCGAGGTGGTGCAGGAGGATCAGTAAATCTAATAAATAAGTTAATTGTATAGTATGTTGAAAGATAAGCGCTGTGGGGAAAAATGTTGACGAGAGGAGGAACACGTTGCAGTGTTACACAGAGAGGTCTTGGCAGGCCTCAGCGAGAAGGCAAGATTACAGCAAAACTTTGAAGGAGGTGAGTGAGTCAGCCAAGCAGACATCTGAGAGAAAAAAGAAAAAGAAGTGGATTTACCGTAAAGCTAGTGAAGCTGAAATTTCAAGATCCCTAACTTGCAGGGCCCCTTTAAGGACTTGCAACTAATTTTATTTTTGTGATTTTTTAAAGAGACTATTAAACAGTTACTTTTATTTTTAAAGAAGATGTAGGGGGTAGGAGTTTATTAATTAATTAATTTATTTTTGCTGTGTTGCGTCTTCGTTTCTGTGCGAGGGCTTTCTCTAGTTGTGGCAAGCGGGGGCCACTCTTCATGGCGGTGCATGGGCCTCTCACTATGGCAGCCTCTCTTGCTGCGGAACACAGGCTCCAGACGTGTAGGCTCAGTAGTTGTGGCTCACGGGTCTAGTTGCTCCACGGCATGTGGGATCGTCCCAGACCAGGGCTCGAACTCGTGTCCCCTGCATTAACAGGCAGATTCTCAACCACTGCACCACCAGGGAAGCCCTATTTTTGTGATTTTTTAACAAAGTTGCATATATTTCAGTATTCAATCCTGTGGAAAAGTATTTCCAGCAGAAGAACCAGTTAGAGCAAAGCCTGTGAGGTGAGTCCACCTGCCTTGCTCAAGTCATAGCAAGCAGACCCTTGTGGCAGGAGCGGAATGAGCAGGAGAGGTGGGAAGAGGGCGATAGATTATGTCGGGCCTTGGAGGCCACTGTAAGGACTTTGACTTCTATGGGAAGCCATTGGGGGTTTTGAGCAGAGTTGTGACGTTATCTGATTTACACTGTAAAGCATTGTTTTGCCTGGTATTCTGAGCAGAAACATGGGAATGGTTGGGAGTCCATGGCAGAAATCCAGGGGAGAAAGTTGATGGTGGCTTGGACCAGTATGGCAGCAACAATAGCGGGGAAGTACTGGATTCTGAATATACTTTGAAGGTCAAGTCAACAGGATTTCCTGATGGAGTTACTGGGGGCTGTGAAGAAGAGTGAGGCAGAGGCACTACTATTTAAAGTAGTGAAACAGCAGGAGATGACCAATAAAGTGAACCTAGAGAAGGGAAGAGGACCAAGTTTTGAGGCAGGAGACATACCAACTTTTCAACAAAAGAGTTTGGAAACTCTGACCTAATACTTGATTGAGGTAATTCTTTCAGACAAAGGCTGAGATTTAATTCGCTCAACATGCCCTTGTAATTTAATTGTCCTGATTGTTTAATTAAATTAAATAAAACTAAGGTGTGTGTGAGGCTTTTTCTTCCCTCTCCCACTCTGTGAAATTCAACCAAGAAGATGTATAGGTCAAAGAAAAAGGCATCAGAACTAGAGTTTACAGTTAAGGGTTCTAGTCTCAGTCTACAGAAAACGGGACCATGGGCAAGTCACTTAAACCCCCAGTCATTGATCTCCGCATCTGTGAGATGAGAGGATTGGAACAAATGTCCCTTACCCTTCCATAGTTATTCTTTTTTGAGATGAGTCTGTAATTGGTAAGATTTCTTGTTTTGTTTGTTTTGTTCTTGATATAGTATAAGAAGGATAATTTTGAGCAGAAGCAACTTGAAGCATGCTTTATTTATCTCCCTCACACCCATCTTGGTCTGCAAGGGAAGGACATAGCCTGAACCAAATGCTTCCATCAAAACTGAGTTAGACATGACATTGTAAATCAACTATACCCCAATATAAAATAAAAATTAAATTAAAAAAGAAAAACTGAGTTAGAACACCATCCCCGCTCTCTCTGCAGGATTCCTCTGGGAATATACTATGCAGTTCCTGCTGAGAAAGGGATGTTTCATTGGCCTGGCAACCTGGGGCTCTCCTGCAGGTATTTCGTCAGATTTTTGCCAGTAAGCAGTTTACAGGGCTGAAGCAAGAAGCAGCAGCTCTTACGTGTGTTGGATCATGAAGCCCCTTGAGAATCTGATGCAACAGTTGCTCTATCAGGTCAACAGGAAAGATATCATTGCCACCAAATATTAGAAATGGAAGCCTCATCCTTTAATAAATGAAGAGGCTGAAGACAGAAGTTAAGAGATTTGCCTTAGGCCTTGCTGTTGGTAAGTAGTGACTGCAGACCAAAAATCTAGGTCTTGACTCTTGGCCAATGTTCTTTCCATTATATGATGATGCCTTGGCAAATTTTGTATTTCTCTTATTTTCCTACAAAGCTACTTTTAAAAAATATTTTTGGGGGGGCATGCCATGTTTTGTTCTTAACAGCATTACTGAGATATAATTCACATACCATAATATTCAACCATTTAAAGGTACAACTCAATGGTCTTTAGTACAGTCACAGAGTTGTGCAGCTATCACCACTACCTAAGTTTAGAACATTTTATCACCCCAAAAGGAAAACCCATACCTATTATCAGTCATTCCCATTCCCCCATCCCAGCCCTAGGCAGCCACTAACCTACTTTCTATCTCCATGGATTTGTCTATTCTGGGCATTTCATATAAGTGAAGTTATGCAGTATGTGGGGTTTTGAGACTAGCTTCTTTTACTTAGAATAACATTTATAAGGTCCATCCATACTATAGCATGTATCAATACTTCCCTCCTTTTTAGTGCCAAGTAATATTCCATTGTATGGACCGTTTTGTTTACCCATTCATCAGTGGATGGACATTTGGGTTTTTTCCACTTTTTGACCATTGTGAATAATGGTGCTATGAACACTGGTACAAAAACGTGTACAAGTTTTTGTGTGGACATATGGGTTTTTTCTGCGGTACGCGGGCCTCTCACTGTTGTGGCCTCTCCCGTTGCAGAGCACAGGCTCCGGACGCGCAGGCTCAGCGGCCATGGCTCACGGGCCCAGCCGCTCCGCAGCATGTGGGATCCTCCTGGAACGGGGCATGAACCCGTGTCCCCTGCACCGGCAGGCGGACTCTCAACCACTGCACCACCAGGGAAGTCCTGTTATCATCTTTTTTAATTGTAGCCATCCTAGTAAGTGTGAAGTGGTGATATATGTGGTTAGTGGTTACCACATTGGACAAAGTAGAACCAAATAGATACTAAAATGTAATTCAAAGCCAGATCATAAATTCTACCCTCATTTTTTTCCCTGCAGCCAACACTTAATGAGCCTTTACTATGTGACATTTACTATACTAAGCACTGTCTTAGATTATCTCATTTAATTCTCATGATACTACCAGCAATAGGTACTATTACTGGCCCATTTTATAAATGAGGAAACTGGCTTAAAAAAGCTAGGTTGGCTTGACTTTGTGACCAGTAAGTGGCAAGTCCAGGATTTAAGTCTAGGTCTACTTATCCCCTGAAACGAAGTCTTTAATCACTACACTATACTGCTAAATGTTTTATTCAGTAGATTTGCTTTTCAAAATGAATCTTAGCACTCATTACTTTTCAAAGTTTTACCATCACCATGCCTCTCTCTAGCTCCCAGCGATATCTGAATAGTTGTTCTCAAACTTAGGTATTAGAATCACCGACTTCAATATGCTTTATTAGCCTTATGGGTGTTTCTGATATAAACCAAAATTTGAGAACCACTGAGTCTGTTAGAATTAAGTGCAGCTGCAATTAGAAGAAACAGTGCCATAACCAACTTAGAAGTTTATTTTTCTTATCCATTAAGAAGCCCAGAGATGGTCAGTCAGTCTAGGGTGAGTATCAAGCTCTGCAGTGCTGGGAACCAGGCTCCATCCATCTCTTTGCTTTGTGTGGCTTCCGTTTTCCCAAAGTCATCTCATTGTCCAACTTGCTGTTGGAGCTTCATCTATTATGTTTGCATTCCAGCTAGCAAGAAGGTAGAAGGGGAGAGGAATACATACATTCCCTTTAAGGATTGTCCAGGAATATGCACGCACCACTTCCACTTAATCCCATTGGCCAGAATTGAGATGTACGGCCACAGTCTGCTATAAGGGAGGCTGAGAAAAGTAACCTTTATTTTGAGTGGCCATGTAGTCAGAGAACTATTAGAAGTTCTTTTATGATGGAGGAATTAGGAAGAGTAAGTATTTGGGACAATTAATCTTTGCCACACCCAGCAAAGAGAAAAATTTACCTAATTCCACCTCTACTTTTGACATGAGACCTAAGAGACATTCTTTTTATGAGAAATTTTAGATCCCATAATGAAGGTGGCTAAGGCAGTGGTTCTCAAACTTTGCTGCACATAGGAATCACCTGGGGGTCTTAAAGACTATTGATGCCTGGCTTCCACAGTGGCCCCCCATGGTGATTCTAAGGTGCAGCAAAGTGTGGGAACAAGACTCCTAAATCTTGGATCATCAACCTAAGATCCATTGCGTGTGGATTTGCTTCGTTCTATTTTCTTCCTCTGAATTGAAACCCCAGCAGTTGGACTGATACATATTACTGGTAACAGGGTTAGGTATGATCAGGGTAAATCCACTACCACCCCTGCAAAAGACAATTCAAAGGGCATGTCCTCCTGACAATAGCCAGTGCCATTTTCACATACAGAGGAAAACACATTTTCATTGTAGCTATATTTAAACACATGTATTATTTCTGTGTGGCATGAAAATAACTATTCTGGTCGTGTGTGTGTGTGTGTGTAATAGGGCTCAGATATGATGGTGTGTCATCCTTTAGCATTTATATTTCAAACGCAAGAACTCATTCAAATCAAATTCAGATGACCCTCTCTATTTGGCGGTATGTTTGTCATCTAGAAGCTCAAAATAGCACTTTAGAGATCCAAACAGCCTGAGCTAGTGGCATCTCAAACCATTACTAGCTGTCAGATATTTTATCCATTCAAGCAGTTAGGTGGCAAAGGTTATGTTTCTTTGAATTGTTAATGTGGAGGCCTGTTTTCTAAGTTGAGATGTGAAAGGAGGAGAAGAGGTGTAAAATGGAAAATTTTCAAAGAGGAAATTTAGACAGGTCATTTCATCCACCTCCTCCCCTTCAGGAAGAATGACACTAAAACATTCCAAGCAGATGAGAATCTATACTATTTTTATAGCTCTTAAATGACAGGATTGCACAACCCCATTCTCCCTGTACCACATTTCATTGTAATAATTGTAATCATAATTGAAATAATTTGAAGCTAGGAAATTTTTCTTTGCATTGAAGCCAAAGGCTCTAACCAGGTTAATCCTATTTCCTCCTTGCTGGTCTTCAGTTCAGATGTGCAACAGCAACCTTTGTGAAAATTTCTCACACACTTGGAAACTGTAATTAAATAAATCTTCAGGTTTCTCTTTTCCAATCTGAATAACCTCCCTTCACACCTACGTATTACACTGCTTTCAAACTTGTGGGATTAAACTTGTGGTTCTTAAACTTGTGAGATTCTCAAACTTGTCTGCACGTTGGAATCACCTGGAGAGCTTCAAAAAAACTACTGGTGCCTGTGTCCCACCTCCGGAGATTGTGATTTAACTGTCTGGGGTATGTTCTGAACTTTGGACTTTTTAAAAGATTTCCAAGTGATTTGAAATTGTGGACAAGTTTTCGAACCCCTGTCTGAACCTGCTACTGGCCTATCACACTCCCATCCTTCCTCCTTGCTACTAGAACCTCAATAACAGCCCCAGATTAGGGATCATAATTGACCTGGAAAAGTGGTTCCCAACCCTGAGTACCATTAGAATCATCTGTATAGCTTTGAAATTAGGAATGCCTGGACCCCACCAACAAATTAAATCAGAACATGTAGGGGTGGCACCGGGGAACTTATACCGTTTAAAATGCTCTCCAGGTGTTCCTAATGCACCACCAGGGTTGGGAGCCATTGGTGAGAAGTCACTGGTTCTCAAAGTGTTTTCCTAAGACCAGCAGTATCAGCATCACCTGAGAACTTAATTTTTTTTTTTTTTTTTTTTGTGGTACACGGGCCTCTCACTGTTGTGGCCTCTCCAGTTGCGGAGCACAGGCACCGGACGCGCAGGCTCAGCGGCCATGGCTCACGGGCCCAGCCGCTCCGTGGCATGTGGGATCTTCCCGGACCAGGGCACGAACCCGCGTCCCCTGCGTCGGCAGGCGGACTCCCAACCACTGCACCACCAGGGAAGCCCAGAACTTAATTTTTTAAATTAATTTTTATTGGAGTATAGTTGCTTTACAATGTTGTGTTAGTTTCTGCTGTACAGTAAAGTGAATCAGCTATGTGTATACATACATCCCCTCTTTTGGGGATTTCCTTCCCATTTAGGTCACCAGAGAGCACTGAGTTCCTTGTGCTATACAGTAGGTTCTCATTAGTTTTTTTTTTTTCCCCTTTGCGGTACGCGGGCCTCTCACCGCCGTGGCCCCTCCCGCTGCGGAGCACAGGCTCCGGACCCGCAGGCTCAGCGGCCATGGCTCACGGGCCTAGCGGCTCCGCGGCATGTGGGATCTTCCTGGACCGGGGCACAAACCCGTGTACCCTGCATCGGCAGGCGGACTCTCAACCACTGCGGCACCAGGGAAGCCCCTAGTTATCTATTTTATACATAGCAGTGTTGTATATGGCAATCCCAACGTCAATCCCAATCTCCCAGTTCATCCCACCCCTCCCTTCCCCGCCTTGGTTTCCATACATTTGTACCTGAGAACTCTAAATAATACAGATCCTCAGGTTCTAATCCAGGCCTACTGAATCAGAATCCCTGGGGGTGTTTTAACAAACACTCCAAGTGATTCCTGCGCCTGTTAAACTTTGAGAAGCACTCGTCTACGCCCATTACAGTAAGCCTGGTCCCTGATCTCCCTGCCTCCCTTTCAACAACAGGTGGTCATGTGACCCAGTTCTGGCCAATGAGACCTGGTAGAGATCTGGGAAGAGGTGGTTTCTGGGAAGGACGGGAGAACTGTTAAGGCTAGCAGTGCTGCTTCTGCTTCTTCCTCCAGCGCCACCTTTAAGGTAGGAGACCCCTGGAACTGTAGCTGCCATCTGGGGGCCATGAGACAAGCAAACCCAAGAGAATCTCAGAGATCTTGATCCCGATTATAGCATGCTGTTGACCAATACCAGCAGTAACCTACCTCCATACTTCTAGTTATGGGGAAAATAAATCCCTACTTATTTAAGCCACTATTAGTAGGATTTTATGTTGGTTGCAGCAGAACACTATCCTTACTGATAGAGAATCAGATCTCCCAGTACTTTCTACACAGAGAAAACTCAGAATTAGATCCAATATTTACAGTTGGAGTTAATGCTAACTTTAAGGGAATGTCACCTTCTAATTGTGGTATCCTAAATATTACATCAGTGGACCCCCAAACCTGGCTACATATCAGTACTACATGAGGAAGCTTATTTTAAATGATTCCTGAGCCTCACCCCAGATGTTCTGAATTGGAATCGCCCAGATTTGTACTGGGAAACTGCAACTTAACAAGGTAACTTTTGCTCCCTGCTGGCCCCAGTCTAGGTGTGGCTGCGACTAGGGTGAGGCTAGTAAGGAGCCCAAGGGCAAATTTTAAAGAGACACTCACTCTCAGTGCAGCCGTGGATCCTACACTTGCAAGCCCCTGCGAGTGAGTGCCTCCTTAAATTTTGTGCCCTAGGCATGTCATTTGGCCTCACCCTGATTCAGATTAGGTACATTTAACAGATGATGCCTATCTTTAAGAGGAAACCCCAAATAATCCTTTATAAAAAACAATCAGCTAAATCAACTAAATTATCTAATTTTTCAGTGGTGGTTCCAGCATCATAAAGATAGACACATTTATTTATAAATTATGCCACATACAGTTTAATTTCAGTTTGGGGTCTGCATCTTGGTGTCAGGTGACATCAGTTCCCTTCTGAGTTGAAAAATAACTACAGCACTGATTGTCTCAGTCCCTGTTCACCCACATGAAAACAGATATGTGATCTTGTGAGAGAAGAATTTAATTAGGTGAGTCAAAGGGTGTCAGATAGCGTGCTAGTGGCAGAATCCAGGACTGAGGTCCTCCTGTAGCTACAAAGCAGTCAAGTATCCATTACTTGAATTAAAAGTGGAAACTAGTAGGTGTTTGTAAAAATATGTGTTGAGCTTGGCTATTTCTGTTTCCCGAAAGCATTTTAGGACACATATAGGCTGCGGTCTCCCAGAA
Organism: Mesoplodon mirus; assembly: GCF_964341445.2. Lineage (NCBI taxonomy): Eukaryota > Metazoa > Chordata > Mammalia > Artiodactyla > Ziphiidae > Mesoplodon > Mesoplodon mirus. Next base: position 71,457,771 of record NC_138982.1, on the reverse strand, counting down.
ATAGAAGTGTGGGTAACTTAACCCAAAGTTGTGGTTCCTGTGTGCAGCCTGTGTTGGATGGTGCGTCAGCAGAATGCATGGTGAAGAGTCTGAGTGGCCTGACCTTCAGGAGCTTCCTCAGGATGCCTTGTTAGGGTCGGCAGGGAGGTGGGGGTGCTGGCCAGGTGGACTAAGGGAAGTCGCACGTGACTTTGGTCGAGGCAGAGCCAAAGGTCCGGACTAAAGCTTAGATGCACGTGTTTCACTCCACGTTTCATGGCTCTGGCTTTTGCTTTCATAGATATAGTACTGATGGCAACAGCTGGAGGCTTGTAGCAGGACAGCCTTAACCAAGTGAACTGTAAAAGGGCCCTCTTGTCACACTGCCCTCCTGCTGCAGAGGTGGCCTTAGATTACCTGTCATCTTGGTGTGGCTGGTGGGCACCCCAGCACCAATCAGGCAAATATTTAACAAGTAGTTGCTACTTGTTAAAAATAATGACCACGCTTTCCTGTCTGATGTAGGCTAGAGACTCCAACTGACCTCTCTCTGTGTGATTGTCTCAGATTTACGGCAGCAAGATTAGATGTCCTCTCTCGCTGCGGAAGGGGATTAGTTACAAATTCTACCTGTGAACCAGGAATTGAGTAACTGTTGTCTTGAGGCTACTTCCCTATTTTCTTTTCTAACAGTCTTGAAGCAGGCAAGGTAGCACTCAGCAGCCACTGGCAAACCGAGACCGGATTAAATCAAAACTCAAATGTGTCAGAGGGTTTGGAGGGAGCCCAAAAAAGTGTTTGCTAGCCAGGATGACTGAGAACCCACACGTGGCGCCAGAGTGCAGCCAGCCCAGCCAGCGCACCCAGGCAGATCTGCGCGCTCGCTGGAGTCTGTGCTGCGAGGGCCCAGCTGGCTCTTTGCAAAGTCACCCTCCTTCAAACACAAAGCCTGGGTGTTTTGATGAGATGCATCCAGAAGTATGAAGGGAAGAAATGGCATGATGTCTGGGATTTGTTTTAAAGTATTTAAGAACTTCAGCAAAGAATAAAGGAGAAAAATAATAAAAGGGGCTTGATAGAGCAACTGTGGCAAAATCATGATGGTGGTTGAGTCTGGAGTTTGGGTAAATAGGAATTTATTATTCTATTCTTGCTGAGTTTGTATATTTGAACAGTTTCATAGTTAAAAATCTGTTTAAAAGGTTAAGCTGTCATTGTAAAGATTGTAAACGTTGCAGTAAGTTGATGTATTTTTTGTATACTACTCATTTCTTTTGGGTGTCATCAAGCAACAAGGTGCCAGAACTATGTGAAATTTGATCTGGAATGTCCTTGCAACTCAGCCCCATCCGCCTCCTGCTTGGGCTCAGGACCTTTATTTTTCAGTGAAAAGATGGCAGGACTGGGGCTCAAGAAATGTGGGTGCAAATTTGATCTGTTCATTAACAGTGAGACCTTAGATAAGTCACTTGCCTGTCCCACAGCTGCTTTCCTTCCTCTGTGAACTGAGGCTGATCCTGTGGTAACACCAGCCTCGCAGGTTCTTGGAAGATCACATGAAATAAGGTACCCTGTGAAGTGTTAGGGAAGTGTTAGTAACAGCAGCAGCATGACCTTGGACCAGGTGGCCAAGTGCTCTGGCCTCAGAGTCCTCATCTATAAGATGAGAGGCGAGGTCACATCAGCATTCCCAGAGCCGTGGGAGAACCGCCCCAGAGGAGTGTTAAAATTCAGATTCTGGGCCCCACCATAACTTCCTGAATCAGGATTTCCAGAGGTGAAGCCCAGGAAATGTATGCAGCCGATTCTGCATTGCAGCCTGTTGGGGGGTGGGGGGCAGGCACTGAGTTAAATAATAGAGGTTCTTTCCTGCTCTAACAGCCAAAATGGCTGTTTGGAGGATTGCGAGTCTTTTGTGCCCAGTTATTTTGATGGTTAGCTGCAGGTCACAGATTTGGGGTAATTTCATGGTGAAAAACAGAACCATAATAAATGAGGAGGAGGGAGTCTGAACTAGTCTGGTGGACCAAGGCCCTTATAGCCAGAGGTAGACACACAAATTAAGAGTGGAGAGTAGCGTCAACAGCTGTTCTGCTCTTGCAGCTGCTGTGTAAAAATGCCCAGTGAGAGGGCCTCAGCCAGCCACTACAAGAGCCTAGGGTGGGAGAGCGAACTGTCTCCAGTGAGAGCACCCATAGTTTCTGCTGTCTAGGGGACCCTGGGCGGCCGGTCCAGACAGCAGGGCCACGTGTGGGAGGGTGACCCTGCAGTCCTGTCTCCAGGCGTGTGCCTCCGTCACCATCACCGCTGGCTGGAGAGGGGGACTGGCTGCCCACCACGCCCGCGTCCGTCTCATCGGCGCCCCTCCACTTTCGCCTGAGGCACATTCCAACACTGGTTCGTGTTTGCTCACCAGTCACTCTCCCCCATTCTGAGTTCTCTCAGAATTCTTGCTTGTCTCATCTGAAAAGCAGTCCAAGTCAGTGTTTGTTGACTGTCTGATGTGTTCAAGGTCTTGTGCTACTGACCTCAGATGAGGCAAACAAGAGGAAAAGGGAGCCCTTGCCCTTAAAGCATCGGACTGATGTGGGGAGGGAGGAGAGACTGAGACAAGCACACAGATAACCCTGATGCAAAGGACCTGGCAAGCACCACAGGAATCCTGTGAGTTGTGTAAGGATTTTAAGGAGGTTGATCACATTCAAAAGACTTGATAGAGAAAGCACGGGGACTTCCCTGGTGGTCCAGTGGTTAAGACTCCGTGCTTCCACTGCAGGGGGTGCGGGTTCGATCCCTGGTCGGGGAACTAAGATCCCGCGTGATGCTTGGCGTGGCCAAAAAAAAAAAGAGGAAGAAGAAAGTGTGGTATTAGAGATGTGTCTTGAATGGTAAGTAGGTCTTCTAGAGGCAGAAAATGATGGGCAAAGTATTTGGGGAAGAGCAGGAACAAAAGCATGGAGGTAGGAAAAGGGTGTGTGTGTGTGTGTGTGTGTGTGTGTGTATATATATATGTACATGTGGAGAAAAACAAGCAAAGACATTTCAGCTGGATCCTGGTCTGAGTAGGAGACCAGTGGGACACAGATGTAGGCTGGGGCCATTCAGAAGAGGCACTTACTTCAGCTTGCTAAGTAAGAAGGTTTTTGAGAAAAAAATCTGATGTGATCCAAGCAGTACTTTGAGAACACTGAGTTAGTGGCCAGTGTGCAGACTGCAGAGACAGACGGACCAAGCTGCCTACCGTAGAGAGGACAAGAGAGTGGTGACCCTCAGGATGGGCCACACGGGGCCACCACATGGTGGTACCCAGAGTCCAGGAAACTCTGGAGTCGGGCTGAGGAGGAGATGTCATGAGGTGTTATTTTAAAAACTCTAGTTAGTCTGAGGTGAGCCACCCTCTGTTCTGACCTATACTTGAGGTCTGGAGAGGCCAACATTTTCCTGTCTTACACAAGAAACACAAAATCAAGTTTCCTCCCCAAGGGAGCTACCAAATTCATCTTTTCCTAATATCCACAGCCATTCCCACAGCCATTCCACAGGGATCTGCAAGAAAAAAAAACAAGCGGTTGAAATGGAGGCCAGAGTACCCTGTCTTTGTGCCTCAGAGCTTCTAAACAGCCCCAAGGGTAGAAGACTTCACTTGCGTGTGACAGCCTCCCTCCTCCACCTGTGCCCTCATTTCTGTCCCTTCCCTGCCCACAGCTCCTGCGAGGTCTCCCTCTCCCATGGCTCCATCCCTCCACCATCCATCCCATGCGCCTTCTGCTCCAAACCTCAACCACTGCTGGAGCCTCCTGACTGCCTCCTTGCCCTCTTGCCCCCTCCCTGGCCCTGCCCTTTGAGCCACAGACAGACAGACACCCGGAGTGGTCCTTTTCAGAGTGAAAGAACACTATGTCACTATCTTGCTTCAACCCTCCAAGGAGAACACTCTGGCCTCCTTGCTGCTTTCACACCCGCCAAGCGTGTGCCAGACTCAGGCTTGGCCCTTGCTCTCCCCTCTGCCTGGGATATTCTCCCTCAGATACTCGTATGGCCCACTCCCTCACTGTAGGCTTTTATCTGAATGCCACCTCCTCAGAGAGGACTTTTTGGGCTGCCCTGTCACTCTCTATCCACGGACCCCACTTCATTGTTCTTTGTAATGGAGATGGCGTCAGTATCTGTGTGGTGTCCATCTGCACCAGCAGCAGGATATGAGCTCCATGAGGATGGGGTCTCTGTTTTGCTCACCTCAGTTTGCTCAGGGCCTGGATAAGGGCCAGGTTCTCAAATATTTGTCGAATGAATGAATGTGGAGACTCTCTGGAAAACACTTTCCTTTGGCCCTGCTTCTGTTTCTTGGTCCTCATTCACTTTGGTCCTTGAAGGTTTTGACTTACCTGAGCACCATGGCCTGGCCCCTTGACCAGCGTGGAGCTAAATGTTTCTCCTCCTCCGTCTCAGACCACTCCCAAATACTTTCACGGGCTCCCTAAATATAAATACGCCCCAAGATTCACTCCTTACTCTCCTCTCACTCCCTCTGCCTTTTCTCCATCTTCATCTCTTATCTCTGTGCAGATGATACCTTACTGTTCACTTTCAGCCTAGATCTCTATAAACTCCAGTCCTTCCAGTGCCCAGTAGACGGGGCGGCACCTCATATTTCACATATTCAATACTTAAAATTTTCCTCCCCCTCCTCACTTTTCTACGCGATATGTGTTACTAGCATTACTGTTTCCTTGGCTTCCAAGTTAGAAGTCTTAGAGTCCTTTTTTTCATTCCTCCTTCAGACTCTCTTTCCTATTAGTCACCAGTCCTATTGAATCTGCCTTTGAAGTGCCTCTTATGTCTCTTCAGCTATTTCCATTCTCACAGCAACCACCCTGTTATGACCTTTGCCTGCCTGGCCAGAACCAGCTTGACCTCTAGTGGTTCCCTTCCTGCTGGAAGGCCCCTATTTAGGACCCCCTCCCCTTATATCTCTGCTTCGAGGAGTCGCTCCCGGCTCTGATCCACCAACCTCACCTCACTGCGTCTCCAGCCCAGCTGTGGCTCCCTGCTTGCCCCTGCACTGCCCAAGGCTCCCAACCCTGCTCTTAAGTAAAAGCCTAAAAGCCACGTAGGCCAGGCCCACTCCTTTCGCCGCCTAGGCCCAACTCCTAGCACCTCGGTCCACTCAGAGGCCCCAGCTCCCATCTCCCCAGGCAATGAGATGTGAAGTCACTTCTTCACCAGCACCTCTTAGCCCGCTCCAGTTTCCTCCCCTCATTCTGTCAGATGTGATGTCAAATAACAGAATCACTTTTGGAAAGAGTAGCTTTAAAGGCTTGGCCACCCTGCTAAAAAATGAATAGCTCTCTATTTCCTATATAATGAAGACCGAATACCTCATCTTACAACTCAAATTTGAGTATGATCTACCTTTTAGCCATAAAATTCCTAAAATAGGCCTGAGACTCAAATGCTTAGAGGGGCTGGTAAGGTAATGGAAATGAGCAATATGTATACTACAATAGGGAGTGGTGGAGACTGGCCCACTGGAGAGCACGTGTGCTCTTTAAAGAGGAGAACCAGTTGTTGCCATGAAGAAATTTGGGCCTGGTAGCGCCAGATGTTCTCATTATTCAACAGAAGCTAGAAATCTGAATTTTTATGCAAAATTTCCTGAGTTTTTAAATGTTGGCTTAAAAAAATATTTGGTACAGTGCAAATCATGTCTGCAGGCTGGATCCAGCTGCAGAGATACAGACTGGAATTCTGCCCTCTGTACCAAGCAAACCAGCCAAAAGCTCTGAGCCTACACCTGTGAAAATAGTAATAATAGCAATAAGCAAGTGTTAGTATGGTGTTAAAGATCTATTAGCAACCAACTGAGACCTCCTCCTCAGTGTAATCAGAAGGAAAGAGAATACAAGTGGTAATAACTTTCTCACTATGTGAGTCAGTGGCATTTGCTGCCTGGTCCATGTACAACCTAAAACCATTCCGTAGCTCCAGTAGCAATGGCCCCATTTGTGTCCCAAACCATGCTTGTTGTAGTAAATAAGTGGCATTTTCAGAGGCTTTGAGACAAAATTCTTTAAAGAGTCCGTGTTCCAAATGTTTGTTTATAAGGGTTTTGTTTTTTTTCCAACATGGAGCACACTTTCCCCAGAAATGGGGATATAAATAGGACCACAGAAGCAACACTGCAGATGGATTACTTTACATTTGCAATGAAAAAGAGTAGCCAAGAAGGCTGTTACAAATATATGGTGTGACACATCAACCCCACCAAGCTCGTCTGCCCTAGTGGCTCCTGGTCAGAAATAAACCTCTGGGAGTCAGGCCTTTGAGAGGAGCCAGGACAGACAGAAGGGTGGGGTGGGCTGGTGGAGGAGAGTGTCTGACAGGATATAGAGTTTGTGAAGTCCCTGGAGGGAAGGTGTTGGCCCTCCAACCGCTCTCCCTGGACTTGTCATCAGCACTGGCCTAGGAATGGCCCTCCTTTGAGGTTGGGGGCCTTGGGGTTTGGCCAGAAGTAAGGAGGGGGAGAACACAAGTTAGGGGAGCATCCTTCCAGCTGTCCTAGAGCCGGAGAGCACCACAGGACAGGACAATTTTCCCTCCTGACCAGGGTGCTAGTGCAGCGAGTTTGGGAGAACGAGCAGGCAAACACGTCTGGAAATGTCTCCAACTTACTCAGGTCAGAGGCCCCTGTCACCGCCCCACTCCTTTCTCCCAGCCCTGCCTCTCCCTGGGAGCTGGCTGGAGGCACTTCCTTTACCTCACATTTCAGTCTTTCTCCACAAGTTCAGCAAATGGAGCTGACGGCACCCCAGGGGACTCCTACCATCTCCTCAGTCTCCAGGGAGATGCCTCCTGAATGAAAGGATCTAAATAGAGGCACACACACACACATTTATACACATGGCTTCCTGTTCCCTCAAGCCCCAGGATAGTTCCTGCTCTGGGCTCCCACACTCAGCAGCCTCATTATCTTCTAGGAGATTTTTTTCTCCTTCCTCATACCACTGCCTCGGCTTCCACACCCACCCGACACACACACACACACACATTTCCCACTGTCACCTCTGAGGGCTAGGAGAGCTACTGAGAAGATAGAAGTGTCTAGAGCTTCATCTACCTGGCAACTTTACCTCAGTCTCGCTGTGGGATACTAAGAAAGCTGTTCCCAGAACACGTTGGGAGGGCACGTTGCTCTTTTCCCCTCCTCTCTTCACTCCCCTCCATCTCATTCCCATTGATCAGTGAGCCCTTAATTAATTTCAAGGCTTCTGTTCAAACCTAATTTTCCTCCATCAAGGCAGCCACCAACCCCTACACCTCTTCCTCCTTCCCCCGCCCTCCTCCCTCCACACCCCCATTCCCCCAGTTTGGGAGACTCTGTGTCTGGCTTTTCTATTTCTGCCATTGATGAGATGCAATTCTAAGGGTAAGACACCACAAGGTGCTCAAAATGTCAGCCAAATTTGTTTGTAAACAGTATTTTAGTTACATTTCCAAGTAATATGCTGAATGTTTTTCTTCAACCTTCAAACCCCTTCTCAGGAGAAGCATCTTTAAATGTAATGCCGTAGGCCCAACTGTTAATCTGAAAAGTGCGCTAAAAACACTACAGACGTATCCAAAAATCTGGAAACGCAGACAAAATTGTATTTACTGTACTTGTTTCAGATTAACAATTAAACCTACTGTTTTAAAGGGAGTGATTCCTCACCCAGTATGTAGTTGAAAACAAAACCATATTGAGCATTTTTTTAAAAGGTGAAGACTGTGCCCTAAAAGGTCAGTGTCTCCCATGCTTCCTGACTTTACAAACACTCAGCATCATACCCTGTAATTTAAAAGCCTTAAAAAGTGGACAGTATAATAGGTGTATGTTCCCTTATTGCCTTCTGAGCTAATTGGATTAATAGAAGAGCTATTTTGCCACATGCAAACCCTCCCATGAGGATGACCAATTCAAATTCAGAGTAGGCTTATAATATATTTATCAGAATATGCCAGAAACGAGGATGATTTTGAGTTTTGCATTTTAATGAAATCCTGGAGCCTCCAATGAGAAGCAGAGTAGAAAAGGGTCCTATTTCTCCTTTTCTCTAAAAATAGATTTCTTATTACATAAATATTCTATCTGTATTACACAATAAATCTAAATAAGTGCAAGAGAACTTCTGCTCAGAACCTTGTTGCCTCAGCAGAGCTGACTTTTTATTTGACCCTGCTCCCTTCCAGCCCTTGTGAAAAAACTGCAGTGAGTTCATTCTCCCATTTTCAGTTCATACCCTCTCAGAAGCATGTTCCGTGTTGCTGTGTAGTCTTTCTAATTTAAATTTTAATTACTACACCATATTTTAAATTATTCCCCTGCTGTCAGGCATCTATTTTGTAATCTTTTCTATAATAATTAATGTAGCAGCTAATCTTTATTTCACTTTTTTTCCTTGTGGGTTTTTTCTTCAGACTACATTCCAAGAGGTAGGATAAAAGGTCAGAAGACTGGATGGGAGGAGGTTTTGATGTCACCCTGTGACCAAGAGGGTCTGAGAGCCCTGCCCATGGGCTCCACCTTTTCTATCAGAGATGGACAGTACTCCATCAGAGGTTTATCAAGCAGCTGCCGTCCCCCACTACAATGCTGGGACAAGGTCAGGTCCATTTCAGAAAACTATAGCTTGAATATTATGACCTTTAACCCATATGAGCTTGTTATATGTTGTTATTACATGGTTCTCAACAAGGAGCATTACCAGCACTTTAAGATTATAACAGTCTAACTGAAGGAAAAAAAAACCCATGACCAAGTAGTGACATTTTAAGAGTTGTATGCCCCTTTAATAAGTGTAAAATGTTCCTCATTGTTGTTTTAATTTGCATTTCTTTTACATTAGTGAGACTGAATACGTTTCCATGTATTTACTAGTTATTTCCTTTTGAATGTACCATCTGTTTTTTTCTGATAGGTCCTATGTTCTATAATAAGGACCTAATATTTTTTATGAGCATTCTATATAACATAGATTTAAAGCCTTTTTAATACACGCTATAATATTTTCCAGTTTTTCTTTTTAATGTAATTCTAAAGTTGTGCTAATGAGCTATGTCCGCCTCCAATTCTCATAGAATTGCTGCAGAAAGCTTTGGAGATTGATTTTGGTTCGAAGGTCAGGTACAAATCACTAACATACATGCTTCCAGAGACACCAAAAGCGTCAAATGTTGGGATGTTTACAAGATGCCAGGCATAAGTAATGGTAATATCTTTGGTAAATGCTGAAGTATGTAGTAATTCACTTTGGGGGATGGGGGTACTGCATAAACAGAATAATCAGTTAAAATATATTGGGGGCGGGCTTCCCTGCTGGCGCAGGGGTTGAGAGTCCGCCTGCCGATGCAGGGGACACGGGTTCGTGCCCCGGTCCGGGAAGATCCCACATTCCGCGAAGCGGCTAGGCCCGTGAGCCATGGCCGCTGGGCCTGCGCGTCTGGAGCCTGTGCTCTGCAACGGGAGAGGCCACAACAGTGAGAGGCCCGCGTACTGCAAAATATATATATATATATATATACACGCACATATATATGTGTATATATACACATATATATGTGTTTATATACACATATATGTGTGTGTGTGTGTGTGTGTGTGTGTGTGTGTGTGTGTATACATATGGGGCTTCCCTGGCCGTCCAGTGGTTAAGACTCCGCGCTTCCACTGCAGGGGACACCGGTTCGATCCCTGTTCGTGGGAACTAAGATCCTGCATGCCGTGCTGCGTGGCCAAATAAATAAATAAATTTTAAAAAACAGATTGGGATTTGGGGGAATCTCAATGCATGTAATAGGGTTAGGGCCTTTTGGAATGTGGAGAGGCAGGAGTTGGGCTTTCAGGGGCTGGTGTGAGATAGGGGTGTGTGGAAGGGGATGAACATAAGATGAGGGGTGGACTGGGAAGAACTGAAATGAGAAGAGTTTTCTCCTGTCTCTGGTCTTCCCCATTCCCTTCCCCTTACCCCTTTCTGATCCCTGGATTGGAGTTCCGTAGGAAGTTGTTTGCAATTACGTTTGGTGTCTCCCTTCATTGCTTCTCTGCAACATTCCTTCCCAGACTCCCCCACTCCTTCCCCTCCTTTTCTCTTATGGCAGGATAGCACTATTATATTGGGGTCAGACAAGCTGGGTCCAGGCCCTGCCATTTGATTCTAGTTTGACTTTTGCCAGGTCACTCTCTGAGCTTCTGTTTCCTCATCTGTAAAATGGAGACAATAATAGTACCTATTTCTAGAAGGCTGTTATGAAAATTAAAGGAGAAACTGTTTGAATGCATAGCATAGTATGGTGGGCTATTTTATTGTTCACAAACATTCGGTGCTTCTTCTTGGGGGAGGATTAGACTTCCCAATCCAAGTGATATCAGCCTTGGCCATGAGGGTTGATTTAGCCAATAAAATATGAATGGAGGTGACATATGACACTTTGAGGCAGAAGATTTAAGAGCCAGGACACTGCTTGCCATGTTCTCTTTTCCCTCTGCATAACAACCAACAATGTTCTAGAGAGCAACTGCTGCATGACGTTGAGTCTCAAAGAAGATGTAGAATAGATAGTTGCAGGCAACATGCAGTGAACATGTAGCATGAGCAAGAAAGAAAGCTTTGTTGTAAGTTATAAGCCACTGAGCTTTGGGGGTTGCCTGTTATCAGAACATAATCTAGCCCATGCTCATTGATGAACACAGTATCTGGCTTATTGTAAGAGCTCATATAATGACTGGGGAGCTGTAAACCAATTCCAGTGCTCACATAGGCCTGGAAGACATTTGAGTCCAGCTAGAGTGGAGTGTCCTTGATGACACCTAGTAACAAAGCTTCAAAATACATGAAGTGAAAATTAACAGAATGGCAAGGCAAAATAGACAAATCCACAGTTATGGTCAGACATTTCAATACTACTATCTCAACAATCTATTGAATAAGTAGACAGAAAATTAAGGGCATAGAATACTTGAACAACAACCAACTTGACCTAATTGACATTTATAGAATATTACACCCAACAGTAGCAGAATACACATTCTTTTCAAGTGCACACAAAACAATCATCAAGGTACACCATATTCTAGGCCATTAAACAAGTCTCAATTCAAATCATTCAGAGGATATTCTCTGACTACAAGGTAAATTAATTAGAAATCAGTAACAGATATCTGGAAAGTCCCTAAATATTTGGAAATTATACTACACATGTCTAAACCTATGCATCAAAGAAGAAACACAAGGAAATTAGAAAACATCTTGAAAAGAATGAAAATGAAAGCATAACATATCAAAATTTGTGAGATGCAGCAAAAGCAGTGCTTAGGGGGAGATTTATACCTTTAATACCTTATATTAGAAAAGTAGAAATGTGCAAAATCAACAAAACTTTCAACTTAAGAAGCTACAAAAAGAAGAGAATTTAAACTAAAGTAAGCAGAAGGAAAGACATAATAAGGATAAGAGCAGAAATTAATAGAATCAGTTAAACACAAAGCTAGTTTTTTGAAAAGATTAATAAAATCAATAGACAAGAAGAAAGAAGAATATTAGAAACCAAAGAGGGGACATCGTTACAGATTCTATAAATATCAAAAGCTTAATAAATTAATATGAACACCTTTGTCAATAAATCTGACAACTTAAATGAAATGAACAAATTCCTTAAAAAACTCAGTCAACATTGATTCCAGAAGAAATGGAAAACCTGCTTAGCCATATATCTATTAAAGAAATTGAATTCCTAATATCTATTTAAAATATTAAAGTTAGGCCCTAATCTGGGCCTAACCCTAGATGTGAATAGCTTAACTGGTAAATTTCACCAAACATTTAAAGAAAAATAATATCAATTCTATATAAACTCCCTCACAAAAGAGAGGAGGGGGGCGTATTTCCCAACTCATTTTATGAAGCCAGGATTACTGATATCAAAACTTGTTAAAAACATTATAAGAAGATCACTGACCAGTATCCCTCATGAATGTATATGTAAAGATCCTTAGCAAAATATTAGCAAATTGAATCCAGCAGTGTTAAAAGGAGACTCTGTCACGATCCAGAGAGGTTTATCTCAGGAAAATAAGATTGATTTGAAATTCAAAAATGGATTGATGTTATTTACCATATTAACAAAATAAAGGAAAATACAATATGATCATCTTGATAGATACAGAAAATCATTTGACAAATGTTTCATTTATGACAAAATCTCTCAGCAAATCAGGAGTAGGAAGAAACTTCCTAAACCTGAGCTAAAACATCTACAAAAGTCAGCAACTAACATCATACTTAATTGTAAAAGACTGGATGAGAAAACAAGGGAGAAAGTCTTTCTGAAGCTGGGATAGGCAAAGATTTCTTAAAACAAGGATAGGGACAAATTAAAAGAAAAAAAATAGTTGAACTTTGTCAAAATGAAAAACCTCTGCTCTTAGACAAATTCAGACAAGCCCAAACTGGAAAAAATATTTGCAAAATACACATTAGATGAAAGACTAGAATCCAGAATATATAAAGTACTCCTATAGCTCAGTAGTATGAAGATAAAACAATCCAATAAAACAAGGGGCAAATGATCTGAACTTCACAAAAGAAGGTATATGAGTGGCCAGTAAACACATGAAAAGATGCTTCATATCATTAGTCTTCAGGGAAGTGCAAAGTAAAACCACAATGAGTCACCACAACATATCCATTGGAAAGGCTAAAATTAAAAAGACCAAAAATACCAACTGTTGGCAAGGATATTGAGCACCTAGAGCTGTCATACATTGCTGGTGGAAACAGAAAATGTTACCATGGCTTTGAAAAATAATTGGGCAGTTTCTCAAAAAGTTAAACATACACGTACTATACAATCCACCAAGGCCATTCGTAAGTATTTACCCAAGACAAAGGAAAATATGTATGGGTATATATCTATACATGAATATTTGCAGCAGATTTATTCATAGTAGTCAAACTGCAAATCAAATGTCCATCAACAGATGAAATAATAAATTATGGAAAATCCATACAGTGGACTATCACTCAGCTACTAAAAGGAACTCCTAGTACCCACAACGGTATCAATCATCTCAAATAGTACGCTGAGCAAGAGAAACTAGACATAAAAGGGTGCATAGTGTGTGATTCTATTCCTATGAAATTCTAGAAAGGAAAAATCTAACCTAGTTACAGAAAACACACTAGTGGTTGCCTAAGACTAAGGGTTGTGGGTCTAGGAAGCATGGACTGCAAAATGGTACAACAGAACAGTTAGGGTGATGAAAGTGTGCTGTTTCTTGACTGTGGTTGTGGTATGGTTGTATACACTTGTTTAAACTCATTAAACCGTAACTTAAATTGGGTGCGTTTTATTTTATGGAAATTATACCCCAATAAAACTTATTTTTTTAAAAAGTTACAGAAGTGCTTCAAGGGCACACACACTGAACCTATCAGCCTGGGTTGGAAACCCAGCTCCAACTCTTATTAGCAATATAACTTTGGTCAAGTTATTTAACCTCCCTTTGCCTCTGTTTCATTATCTGTAGCATCAGGATGATAATAATAGTATCTACCTCATAGGATTATTGTAGGGATTAAATGAATTAACATACAGAAAGCTCTTAGATCAGACAGAAAATATTAATATTATTACTGATATTTTCATTGGTCACAGGATGATCCACAGAAAGGCACAAATATTCAAAAATGAGCCACTCCCTCCATTGTTCATTTTTGTTCATCATCCGTGTTTATTGTTCATCTCCAGCATCAAGCATGGGATGATAAACCTGATGATAAACTTGATAAATATTTTTTTAGTGGATGAACTATTTATTTAATGAATAAGCACTTATTCAACATGTTGCATAAAATATACCTAGTGATACAGAGTTTCTGTTTAGAATAATGAAAAAGTTTTGAAAATAGATAGTGGTGATGGTTGTACAACATTGTGAATGTAGTTAATGCCACTGAACTATATGGTTAAAATGGCATACTTTATGTTAGGGACATTACAACAATAAAAGAAAAATTTTTAAGTATCTAATGAAAAAGAACCTACAGCTTTGGATTCCAGCTTTGCAAAGGCTACAAATAACCTCAGAAGAGTCCCTGCAGTTGTTTTGTCTGTGGTTAAAATGTGGAGGAAAATGTTCATTTGTAAAGGCCTTTAAGGTCTGAAGATGGGGATGTTTGTGATCATCTTGAAGGGAAAAAGTAGAAATTTGGATCCATCATAGGGTGCATTAAGAACCAGAAAACTTGATCTATCAAGCATTTGTCTAGTAACATAAAACTTCTACCAACTAAACTACAGCTTGCTTCCCACACAAAAGCTATAAAAATATAGAAGAATCAGCACCTGTTAGCAAAATTATGAATTGAAATATCTTGAGTTCCGGTGTTAAGTTGCTTGATAATTTTATGATTAACATTCCTCTTCTTTTTTTTTTTTTTTTTTTTTGCGGTATGGACCCAGCTGCTCTGTGGCATGTAGGATCTTCCCGGACCGGGGCACGAACCCATGTCCCCTGCACTGGGAGGCGGACTGTCAACCGCTGCGCCACCAGGGAAGCCCCAACATTCCTCTTCTTTAGAAATTTTGTAATATGATTTGCTTGCATATCTTGAACACCTGTATAGAAACACTGATTTTGCTGAAATGGTCAGTTTTTAGGAAATGTTGTCAAAATGACCACTTGAAAAATATCATTGGTTTATTTTAGACACTTCTAAAGCACATGGAGAAGTGTTCATTTTATAGATATAAAATACTTAGATGTTGTTCCTCCGCTTGGTGGAAATTACTTAAGAATTCATGTCCTGGTGTCTAAGATGATTAAAGTTACATAACAAGTACAGAAGAAAAACAGTTTTAGTGGTCAAATCAGTTTGACTAGCATGTAGTGTTACTTCCTATCATAAAGACAGAATTAAAAGATACCCAATAGTTCCATTAAAAAGGAAAGTTTTATTCATTTCTTTCTTCTCCGTTCCTCTCTTTACTGCTTCATGGCAAACATTGAAGAAAAGAGGAGGCGTGTTAGATTCCGTGGTGGCATCTGCCATGACGTAGAGCAATGCTTTGCCGTCTGTTATGTATTTGGGGGCTGGTAGACTATCTAAACCTTGAATAACTTATTATCAAAATACCACAATGATGGATTTCTCTCCCTCAAAGAATCTGATTTACTTTACAGTTACTAATCAGCAAAGAGCACAGGGAAACTTTTATGAAGAAAAAAACTAGATATAAAGTGTATTATTTTCTTTACAAAATACATAGGCTAAAGCTTTGAATGGAATACCTGAAGGGAGTTTTGCAAGATATTTTAAATATTTCAAAAAGCCCAATGAAAATTCAGTCGATAATAAGAGCTACCTGGCTCTACTTTTGGCTTGCATATTTTTATAGCATGCTGATTAAGTGCTCTAATTAGGGGTTACATATGTCTAACTAAGGCATTACATATGATTAAAAATGGAAAAGTATATTATTGCCTATGATAAATATAGTTTGTTTACTAGACATATTTTTTTTTTAAATAATGAGGGAAAAGCATAATGAAACAAATACGTGGTGATGAAAACGTTGGGAACCACAAATCTATACTAATCATTTGGCAATTAGTCATCTTTCTATACTGCTTTAGTGAGTATTATTAATTTGTGATTTATACCTTACATTTTTCTGAAAGAATTTAAAGTGTCTCATGCTAGCTAAATATTGTTCTTTCAATATTTTGGTTACTTTCTCATGCGTCCAATGAGATTATAGGATCCTTAAGGAAAAGAAGCACCAGTCTTAGATATCCTTATGAACTTCATCCTGTTTTTCTAGCAGGCATTTTCTGGCATAGAGTAAGTGGTTTCCCCTTGTCCTACTCATTGACCAATGGATTGTTGGTAGAATTTTCTAGTCAGATCCACTTGTTGCCCTCATTCGGCAAATACTGATTCAAAGACTACTATGTGTCAACTACTGTACCTAATGTCAAGTGTAATTAGGCAAAGGGAATAAACATAAAAGGAGTAGGCTGAAAGTGTTCAAGGAAAAGGGAACAGTTTATGCAAAAGCCCTGAGTGGGGAAAGAGCTGGGCTGGTCCCAGGAACTGAAAGGACAAGAGGTTTAAGCTCTGTGGGCGAAGGAATGAGATGAGCTTGAAGAGGCTAGCGAAAGCCACATCATGCATGGCCTGGTAGGCCATGGTATGAAGTTCTTAAAATTTTACTTTCTGACTGTTTGGGTGAAGAGATTGGGGTTGGGGTGAGGGTGACAAGAGGTGTATCAGAGAAATCAACACAGAGGCCAGGTGTTGGCTTAGACCAAAGTGGTAGAAGAGGAATAAAGAGAAATACATTTAGGATTTTTTGTGAAGGTAGAACCGTAGGGCTTACAGATGAGTTAGATGTAGGAGATGAGGGAAAGGCAGAGGTTTCTGGCTTGCAGAGTTGCATGAAACGGAATATACCACTGCCTGAGTTGAGAAGACTGGGGGAGGACAGGTAGAGCTGGGAGACTTTGAAAGAGAATCAAGAGTTTGACTGGGGCTATGTTGTGTTTGAGATGCCTGAGAGAGACTGAGAGAGAGATGGCAAGTTAGTAATTATGTTTACAATCTGGAGCCTACTGGATATATGGTTGATCAGAGTATATAATATTTATATACAATGTATAGTTATTTAATTAAAATAGTATTTAAAGATATGTTAGCAGGACTCCATATTTCAGAGATTGAAGAGGATAGTGTAAGAAGATAAGAGAAGGAACGGGGAAAGGAAATAGAAAGGAAACTGGGATGTGTAATGTACCAGAGGTCAAGAGAAGAGAATGGTCAACTGAGAATTGTGCAGCTTGAAGGCTACTGAGAAGTGAGCATGAGGATAATAAAGTGACTATTAGATTGGACAACACCAAGGTCACTGGAGGCCTTAACCCGGTAGTTTGGAGAGCATGACAGAGGTGAGCAATTTGAGACAGTACAAGCAGATAAGTCTTTGGGGAGATTAGGATAGCATATAAAAAGGAAATTCAAAAAAAAGAGACAGATCTGGGGAAGGGAGATGGGGCTGAAATGAACTAAGTTTTTAGGTACAGTGAGCTTCAGGTTGCTACAGAACATCTGAGTGATAATATCTTACAGGAGGCTGGATTATGAATTGAGAACTTTGGAACCATGTCTGTGCAGACAAAGCTGGGACAGGCATCTCTGGCCCAGATGTCCTTTTAACATACCAGGTCCCCTTGTACTGTCCCTGCTCAAGGTCCTGATGTAAAAGAGATTTAGCATCTAACCTCTCTTCCAGACATGAGGCTTGAACTACTCACCTCAGCTAGTAGCCACTGACTCCATCCTCTCTCTAGAATCTACAAGCCACCTTAACCCTCTCCGTGGCCCTACAGTTTTTTTCTGTAAGCGAAATTTCTACAAGTAGCATTTCTGGGCCACAAGATATGTCTTGATCTGACACGTCAGAGGCATGACCGTGGCAGGTTGGAGAAAGCTGAATGAGATATGCTGTCTCTCTCTGTTCCTGCTCTGAGTGGTACCTTCCTTCTGCTTGGTTTCTGTAGCCTTTGCTAAAGAAATCAAGAACTTCATCTTTCTTGGGCCAGTTAGTGTGGTCTCTTGAGCCACTCCATGGCCCAAGACTTTCTTTCAGTGTTGGGAAGGAGAAAATAGCTATGAAAATCAGAGGAGGTGGGAGGACTTTTGGAAGTGGAACCCATTATATATGATTACTGAGAACTTTTCTCAGCACTTTGGTTTAGACTGTTTTAAGATTCCTCATGGGAACACTTTCTTTTGAGAGTCACATGCAGGTATATTTTACAGACTCCTTTTCCTTTTTTCAAAATAACTTTAACATACACCTACTCAAATAAGCCACCCATCTTATATGAACTGACTCATTTGTCAATAACAAGTGCAGAAGCCAGTGTGGAGGCTGACTGCTCCATCAAGAGCACAAAGTGTATTGTATTTCAGCTTAAGCATGTCGAGCAGTGAACTTTTCCTTGTTCGTAGGACATCCATTGACTTACATTTGGGTCCTCAGTGTCCTGAGAGAGACTGTAAGTTCAATGCAAAGGGGACAGGGACACAACATGGGTAGAACGTAATAGAGATGATGTGTGGTACATCAAGAAAGGACTATCTCATTGTATTCATTATTGTATTAGTGTCCTAGGGTGGCCGCAAGAAAGTACCACAAAGGGGTGGCTTAGAACAACGGAGATGTATTGTCTCTCAGTTCTGAAGGCTAGGAGCCCCAAATCAAGGTGTCGGCAGGGCCATGCCTTCTTCTGAAACCTGCAGAAGAAGTCTTCTTTGCTTCTTTCTAGCTTCTGGTGGTTGGCCAGCGACCTTTGGTGTTTGTTGGTTTATAGCTGCATAATTAGTCTCTGCCTTCATCATCACATGGCATTCTGTGTCTGCATGTGGCTGCCGTCTCTCAAGAACACTAATTATGTTGGATTAGGGCCCACCCTACTCCAGTATGACCTCATCTTAACTAATTATGTCCATTTCCAAATTTTTGTGACCCTATTTCCAATTAAGTTCACAGCCTAAAGTACTAGGGATAAGGACTTCAACCTATCTTTTTTTTTTTTTTTTTTGAGGAGACACAATTCAGCCCACAACACTCATGTTCACATCAAGGAAGGGATGGGAGGGAGGAAGTGGGGAAAGAAAAGTGATAGTTATGGATAATGAGTTGGAAGGCTAGTTGTCCCCATTACTGTTTCCAGACCACTACTTCCCTACCCTCTTCTAACAAAAAATTGCTTCCAGGGGGCCCTGCTATTTGGCTAAACTACCCTCTCTTCCTTTCTTCTGGTAGATATTGTTATGTACTGAACAGTCTTCTGTTCTTTGCACTAAATACTGGGCAGTGGTTCTCAAACTCTTCTGGATATTCCAGATCACCTGGGAACTCGGTAAAAATACACAGAAGTCCAGGCCCTATCCTACTTCAACCAGCCTGTCTCTGTATCTTCTAAGGCTCTCTCGAGTTTGAGAACCACTGGCCTTGGATACATGGCTTGCAGTCTTTACCCCAGCCTTTGCCAACATTGTGGGTACGTCATCATCAGAGTCACAAAGATGACTCTGCCAGCACCAGACCTTTCATTTCTTGACCTCTTCACCCTCAGTGACCTTCTACTCCTTCAGAGCCAGCCTGTCCCACAGCCACACCCTGGACCTTGTGGGCATTATCTCATTAATGTGCAGAAGCAATGTCTCTTGACTCCTACTGGCTTTCTACAATTCCTTCCTCAGCCCCTGGCCATCTGGTGGTGGCTCCTTCCAGCCCATCTTGAAATCTGAGATAGCTCCAGACTGCCTCTTCCCACAGGCCCCCACGTGGTCTAGGAGAAATACCCACCCCTACCCCACCGCTGGGAGGGGTGCTCCCAATGCAGCCTTACCGCTCCCCCCTCTCCCCTTTGGTCAGAGCTTCTCTTACCAGTCCTTACACTTTTCAAACTTAAGGAGGCACATTTGAAGCTCTTCAAGTTGCTTCCTTAAAGTATGTCTCTCACTTGGTTTAAGAAGAGAGGAGAACCATTCCCTTCACCTGGGCGGGGCGGGGGGGGTGCGTTGGTGGGGGGAGGAAAAGCCAAGGTATTCCAACAATTCTCCAAAGAAAACTTCTCTCAATTTTTCAGCTCTTGCGCTTATACAAACTCCAGTTGGGTGGATTAAAGGTCACAAAGCCAGTTTGACCCCTCTTTACAAGTTCTGCATTGGAGGCATAGCCCCTCATTATAGCACCTATTGTTTTCTTCTCAGTCTTTAGGGCTTCAGCCAAAACTAAAACAGAAGGAGCCCCAACTGAACATCCTGTTTACATAGTACACTGCTCCCTAATTTAGGAAATGGCTAGTTTGTTTGTTAAACAGTTTTCACTAGGACCATTCCTTGATCTTAAGGGGACCCTTCCCTAATTCGTGGTCCCATTTACTTTCACCACTAGCCTTCTCCCGCCTCCCTGCATCACAGGTTAGATTTCATGGTTCCTACTCTCAGTAATCCTCTTGCCAATGCCATAAATTTCCTTGTCTCCTTATCTTTTCCTCACATCAATCTGGAAAAACCTCCATCCTGGATGAACTCAACCGCCTACAGCCTCCATGCCTGCACCCAGGCAGCTGTGCACCACACTTTAGAAACACAAAAGGGCAAGTTGGTATGACTATAATTTTAAGGTCACTAGCTCTAGGCCCTTACTGCCAACAATTCTGTTATATTTCTCGGAGAACACAGAAGTCATTATACTGTAACACCTTTTCCCTAGCAAATTTGCCACCCAACCTTCAACTGCACCCATCCTATTCTCTTTCCCTCCTGTTAAAATAGAGATATTCCCCCTTTGGTCCAAGACCAATGCCTCTGTTTCTTCTTTGGATCTCATTCCCTCTCACCTTCTTAGGAACCATACACCATTAATTATCCCTTCTTCCATCTGGATTCCTATCGGTGTCTAAATATACTAAAGGCTCCCCTAGATTAACAAACCTGTAACAGCTTACACTTATAAAGTACTGTGCATCACTATTATGCTAAGTACTTCATATATGCAAATTATTTAATCATCATATTACCCTGTGAAGTAGGTAGTATTTTTATCTCCATTTTTTAAAGAGGAAACGGATTCAGAGAGATTACATAACTTGCCCAAGATCACACAGCTGATGAGTAAAGTGGGATTCAAACCCAAGGAGTTTGGTTCCACAGCCTTTTCTATTCTCTGGATTCCCTGTTGGTCTGTTTTTGTTGTCTATTGTTTCTCCAGATTTTCTACTTCATTGTCTTGTCTCCTCCATGACCTGCTTATTCCCCCCATCCCACTCTTTTATTATGATAAATTCAAAATTTATAGAAAAGCTGCAAGAATAGTGCAGTGGGCCCCTATATACACTTTATTGAGATTCACACACATAAATAGGTGTATACACACACACACACACACACACACACACACATAGAGGCAGTTACACAATGACATGGTTCAAATTTCAGTTACCATGGTATACTAGCTGTAATTACATAAAGACTTCCCTGCCAGAGCTTCAAATAGCTACATAATGAACAGATGCCCATGATGATCGGTGACAGTGACCAATCATGACACTTCTTTCAAAAATCCGTCAGATTGGTCACTGCACATCTGTGACTCAGTTCATGCACAGACAGCAAAGCATGCAATTTTGTTGCCTCCTTGTCTCTCAGTGATAAACTCACATGACATTTTATAAAAATGGATATTGATCAAAAAAGATGAAAGTGCAGGAAAGGAATTAAAAGTGATAATGCTAAAAGTGAAATTCCAATCAAACATAAATGGAGTTGTAGAAGACAGAACTGGGAATATTGACACTGCCACCATTAGAAACACTCTAAATATGCAGCCAGAGGAACTTAGTGAAGGCAAACCTATCAAGATTAATGAGGAAAGTGGTTGTGATGAAAAGGATGAAGATGTCCCAGGGGAAGTGACATTAGCAAAAACTTCACATTAAAGGAGCTTTTGGAGATATTTCACAACATTGTAAGTGCAAATGATAAAAGGATGCAAGCTGATCCAAACTTAGAAAGGAGTATGACAATTTGCAAAGGCATAGAGAAGATTCTATATAGTTAGTTATATGATCAGAAGAACTGTTCAAACTACTCTAAGTGTTTTACAAAGAAATAAAATATTTTAATCCTCAATGTTTCTAATGGTTTAAATTACAGTATACGGAATAAAAATTAGTTTTGCTAGTATTTCATTTTCCTACATTTATAACTGACCATAAGAGTTCATAGTGTTTTGACAAAACTGTTTAAAGGTCATGCAACAGTGGTAATTTTCCCCATTGATTATTAAAAATAAGTTTGCACAGTTTCACTTTATACAGTCATTTTTGAGTCCTGTACTACCATGCAAAGTGAGGACTGCATATATGTATACATATATTTTTTTTTTTGCCTGAACCGTTTGAAAGTACTCTGCGGATATCATGATGCTTCATCCCCTAAATATTTCAACAGGTATCTCTATCTCTTAAGAACAGGGGCATTCTTCTAGGTAACCACAATGCCTCTCTTACCACTCTCAAGAACTTTAACATTGATACCATATCTAATATTCATTATGTATTCAAATTTTCCCAACTGTCTGAATAATATCCTTTGTAGCATTTTTTAAAATCCAATGGCTACATAAAGGCCAAACATAGCCTTTAGTTGACTTTAACCTAGAATAGTTCTGCTGCTTTTTTTTTTCTTTTCTTCTCCTGACATTCATATTCTTTAACGAGTTCTGTAGAGTGTCTCACTATTTGGATTTGTGTGATTGTTCTCTCATGCTTAGATCTAGATATTTATGTTCTAGAACTTGTTTCCTTCACCTGCCCTCCTCCCATTTCCCAACCAGTGCCCAGGTAGCTATGGTAAGGTATGGTGAAATTTCTGTAATGTCCTTCTCTCCTTTTTATTCCTTTCTCTCTCCTTAACCAAGTAACCAACCAATCCTCTTATCTCAAAAACAAAACAAAACAAAACAATACTACTCTGTAAGTAACTACCTCAACCCTGCCACACATTCTTATGACTGACTGAAATTCCATCATCCATTCCCTTCATTCTGTTGTTTCTAGGAGAGTCTCTCTTTTCACCCCTTGGGTGCTCAAATGCCTGCACATTCTCTATCCCAATCAAAATCTACTCTCAAGAAAAGACTGAAAACCCTTACATTCAAAGTGAAATGACTACCAGCAGTTTAAAAAGGCACATCTCCCAGGGGAAGATGTGCCTTTTAGCAAAGTTCTGTGGAGATATATGCCTAGTGCTCAGCCAGTTGCCAGGGCATAATAGAGTCTCTAATTTTTTGTTGAATTAAATTCCCATATAGCTCAGCAGGCAACTTAGAGATTTCCATATCAAACTCTGTCTTCATTAAAGCACTGCTTTCAGTGGTAACTCTTTCTACTGATAAGTTCATATAGGAGGGCTAGAGTCTTGGATGACCAGGTGGGCATTTGAAGAAAATCTTTGTAATATTGTTGTTTTACTCTTGGCAAACAAAGTAATTCTTGTAATATAATTTTCATGGATGGCTTGTCTCATGAACTTGTTTATAAACTTGAATTCAGAGAAAACAAAGTTATGATATCTTAAGGTCTCATTCTCCCACGACTCCTAACACATGCCTTACCTGTAATCAAAGTTCAACAGATGTATATATTTGACAAGAATACTACATAGATGATGGTTTATCCTCTTTTGTTCATCATATCACAAGGTATATAATGTCTGTTCGTAGACATTTAAGTTTTATCATTGGGTTAAGGTGGTGTGTGAGATTTCTTTAATTGTCAGATTACCTCTTTAATTATTAATGAGTACTGTATAAGGAGATACTTAGAGACTATGTGAATATTTTGTTTTCCAACCTTTCACCTAGTAGTGTTAACATCCACTGATAATCCTTCCCTTCTCAGTTATTATTTTGGTGGTTACAAAATGAAGATTTTCTAATCCCATCAATCCATCTACATTTATTACCTGACATTTTTCTGTAAAGAAGAGCTTTCCCTCCTCTCTTGCACCCTACCCCCACCCCCTGCCTTTATTTTGAGTATTTTAATTGACTCATGGATCCTTTTACGTTCAATATGCTATAATGAATTGCCATCATTATTTTTATCTTTCAGATTGCCCTGTTTTGGCTAGTAGGAGGACCTTTAATCTGGCTTCTGTATCTTTTGACATATCCCGTTAGTTTGGAATGCTTATTTGGTTGCTCTTAATTGAGTGCCAGATATTGCATTTGGATAAATGTACAAATAGTTGGAGGCCTACAATAATATTATCTTTCTCCAAGGAGGATTTATGTTTGCTTCTGGCAAGAGGTTAAGGCCACTAGCAATCCTAGATCATTTTAATCCAATTGGAGAACCTGAGAGGATTTGAAGCTGGGAGGGCTGGTCTATTTCTGGTTTACCCTCACTCCCAATGTAGTCCTTTGGGTTCCAACCCAAAACCTGGCGTCACTCCCTTTGACCTTCCCTGAACTTCAGTTTTTATACCCCTATCGCTGCTAGTCTGTCAGAAGTTCTGTTCAGCTTCTTAGCCACCTCTCTGGAAAAAGTGGCTTGAAGTGTTCTGCTCACCTCTGAGTTTTCTTCTCTCAGGTCTTATTACCTTAAATCTTTGTGTTAGCTCTTGGAGTAATTTTTAAAGTATTTTTTTTCCAGCTTTTGTGGGTTTTCTGGGTAAGGTGCTAGCCTGAATTACCTAATCCATTACTAGAAGTGGAAGTTCTCCTGACCCCAGAGTTGACTTTTAAAAATAAAGTATGGTCGCATCATCTTTCTAATTTAAACACTTCAGTGACTGCCTATCTTTCTGCAGAATTGTTAATTAGGCCTGAAAGTCTACATCCCCAAATCATCTCCAGCCACTCTCCCTCTTACTTTCTGCTTTCCAAACCCACTCGCTCTTTTTTGCATGCCACACCTTCACAGTACTGGCTTTGCACTTGCCGTTCCCATCTCCTGACCGCTGTTCATTTCTCCCACCCATCTCCCTCTGAGCTAGTCAATGCTTACTTAATCATCAGAGCTCAGTCAAATGTTTCTTCACCAAGGAAGCCTTCCCTGGCTCTCCCAGCCTAGGTTCTGAGTGATTATTCAAGTAATACTTGTCATCTTCCATATCCTATATGAAGGCAGGGATCATGTCTGTTCTGCTCACCATTGCACACTCAGCGACTGTTTGTGGCAGGCATTCAATAAGATAGAAGAATGAATAAAAATAATTGTCAATCAGCAAGTCCTTTTCTGGGTCACTTAATCTATGCAATTAGCCCACTTATTTTTACCAACAGGTCCTCATGTAGGGTTTTGTTGATGCAGCTAAAATTTCCTGGCTTTTAACTTTGAAGTCTGGTAAAAAACAGTTTCCGTTTCCATTTCTCTTACAGTCACATTGATTTCATGTCTATAGAACATTATTTTTAACCAAAGACACACTGTTTTTTTGACGACTTTACAAAACTTTGAAACCAAGAGTTTTCCTAGGTTTCAATAATCAGAGAAAAAGCCAGTTCAGATCCTTGATTTCCAATTTAGTTAAGTCTTCAGAAAGTGAAAAATAAAAGTCAGTCTCAGGCAGGTGATAAAGTCAAAATAATACAGCAAATAATGTTGCAAATATTTTCTTTTGTTTAATATAGATTTCCCTGATAGAGTATATTTCCATCTGTTTTGCATTTGAAAATAAAAGACAGCTGTTTTTTAAAGTTTGTAGGCAAGAAGTCAATAAATAATGGGAACTCTAATTGATACTATAGGTTTCTGTTTTAAAATCAGACTTAGGCTTACATTGCTAGAAACTTGTATGCACCTGTACCAATTGTTAATTTTCATATTGTAATATGCTTGACTTGGACTTGGATATTTTTCTTTCTGTAAACTCATAGAACACACAGCTGTCAACTGTTTCTTTAGACTCTAATTTCTTACTCAGCTTCCCCGAATGGGGTATTCATTGACAAAGTTAGGTAATAGGAACTGTAAATTAGCTTAGATTTATAGGGATTACAGTTTGCCTCAGCTGGAGAAATATGAAATGAGTGGACACCACTGGGCAGCACCTCACTTTCAGGCTTTGTGAAAATAAATCTCCCTCATCTACAAATGAAGAATGCAGCCCAGTACTCTTTTTAAAAGACATACATTTAGGGACTTCCCTGGTGGTCCAGTGGTTAAGACTCTGTGCTCCCAATGCAGGGGGCCCAGGTTCAATCCCTGGTCAGGGAATTAGATCCTGCATGCCACAATGAAGATCCCGTGTACTGCAACTAAGACCCAGTGCAGCCAAATAAATAAGTAAATATTTAAAAAAAATAAAAGCTAGCCCTAGTCCCACCAGGGTCCTTAAGTTAAAAAAAATAAAATAAAAGACACATATCTAGGCCCTCCTAATTAACCTTTATGTCAAATGGAGGAACCACTGTGTTCACCATGTAGGTTTAGAAATGGGGAAATTCTTAGATATGATAGCAAACAGTCCCAACTTTTCTCCTAAACTCTAGTCTTCTTATCTGCCTACTAACCATCTCCTCTTTTTTTTTTTGCTGCGTTGGGTCTTAGTTGTGGCACATGGGATCTTTGCTGAGGCCTACTGGATCTTTCGTTGTGGCATACAGGCTTCTCTCTAGTTGTGGTGTGCAGGTTTTCTCTTTCTAGTTGTGGTGCACAGGCTCCAGGGCGTGTGTCCCTGTAGTTGTGGTGCACGGGCTCTCTCGTTGAGGCATGTGAGCTCAGTAGTTGTGGCGCATGGGCTTAGTTGCCCCGTGGCCTGTGGGATCTTAGTTCCCCGACCAGGGGTCAAACCCATGTCCCCTGCCTTGGAAGGCAGATTCTTTACCACTGGACCACCGGGGAAGCCCCTAACCAT
This sequence comes from Mesoplodon mirus, assembly GCF_964341445.2. Classification (NCBI taxonomy): domain Eukaryota; kingdom Metazoa; phylum Chordata; class Mammalia; order Artiodactyla; family Ziphiidae; genus Mesoplodon; species Mesoplodon mirus. The sequence goes on along the minus strand of NC_138982.1, from coordinate 71,431,315 downwards.
CTCCTCTTAATGTGTCCAAAACTACACTCTTGTTTCCCTTTGCTCCCAACAGCCTGCCTTCCGCAATCTTCACCATCTCAATAAATGACAATTCCATTCTCCTAATTGCTAAGCTGAAAACTGAGGGATCATCCCTGGTTCTTCAGTTTCCCTCATAAACTATGTCCAATTCAACAGCAAATCCTCTCAGTTCTACCCTTATCATGCTTCCAGAATCTAATCACACTGCCACGGGTTAGTACACTGGTCCAAGCTACCATAATCTCTTGCCTACACCAATAAATGATCTTCCTGCTTTTACTATTGCCATCCTACAAGGCTCTTCTACACCCAGTAGCCAGAGTAATCCTTTTAAAATGTAAATTAGATAGATTTCTATCTCAAGGTGGAGTACAAAGTCCTTACCATGGGCCTAAAAGATATGAGATCTGGTCTCTGGCCACCGCTTTGACCTCTTCAGCAGAACTTCTTTTCATTGATTCCACTCCAATCAAACTGGCCTCTCTGATTTTTTTTCTAATATGCCAAGCTTGCCTCTACCTCAGATGCTATTCCATCTACCCAGAATGCTCTTCCCCTGATATCCTCATGGCTAGCTCCTTTATCTTCCTCAGACTTCTGCTTAAATGTTTCCCTTTAGGAAATGCCTTTCCTGAACAGCACATCATTCTTAAAAAGCACCATCTTACCCAGAGTGACTATACATCTCGATTTATCCAGGACAGTCCTGGTTTTATTTGCATCATCTTAACATAATTGTGAATAATTACTCTCAGTGTGTCCTTGTGTGATATATTCTGTGGTTGTCCACCCTTACCATGTCTTATTTTTACAGCTTTCATCACTACCTGATATCACCTGTCTCCTCCCATTAGAATATTTGATAAGAGTTGACCATTTGTTCTATTCTCTAGTATCCCTAGCACTTAGAAATGTCTAGAACATAAATACTCAGTAAATGTGTTGAATGAATGAATGAGTGAATAGGACATTAAGTATCTGATAATGTCAAGTGCTCTCCTGGGAACCAGAGAGGAAAAGATAAATAAGACAGTCTATATTCAATGCACCGGCCCCACCTGAGAGATTCTGGTTTGACTGGTCTTGTGTAGAGACTGGAAACAGATGTATACATATAGGGTGTGTGTGTGTGTACACATGTATATAGTCAGTGGCTCAAGTGATTCTCACAGACAGGCCAAGTTGCAAACCTATGGTCTAGGAGCTATATGCCTGTAGAGGAGTCAGAGGTGAAAGGCAAGTGCACTTCAGAGCCATCTCTTTTCAGTGAATGGCTAGGATGTCCAATCTGCCAAAATCACCATATTGAGTTTGGACATTAGCATTAAAATTTATGCTCTGTACATGATCTTGCCCAGTGTGGCTGGCCAGGGCTACTGATGAATTAAATTCCTAAATTCTGTTTTTGTCACTGGAAAAAGTGTGTACTGTAGAGATAGAGTACTGGTTTTACAGAGCCTGAACAGCAAGACTGGGAACTATTTATGGTCCAGAATGTCTTAAGACAATATAAAAAGTAGGGACAGGGAAGTTGTCCATGGAGAACAGATTCTGGGACTTGATGAAGATGAGCACTTGGACACAATTTATTTGCTGCAGGGAATAGCTTTGTAATCAAACCTGTGCATAACCCTAATTATATCCTTAGGATAAATTTACACAGTAGAAATGCTGTTAACTCAGATGATCTCTGCATACAATTTTCAAGATCATCTTTAATTACTTGGGAATTCACTTTTTTAAAAAGGAAACTTTTTTCTTATTAAATTTAGGAGTACTTCAAGTAGAAACAATTGAGTTGCTTAACATTCTAAGGAATAATAATTCTAGATACTTCAAGAAATCTTGGTAATTCTCTCCTCTGACAGTTTATAGTTAGGCTTAATTCTTCCTCACTATATATTCTTAGCACTTTGCAGGTGTAACTCTATTATAGCACTTACCACACTATAGTGTATTTATTTGTTTTCCTCTTTGGCCATATCCTCTACATCTCCTTTCCCTCCCAGCACTACCTACCCCTGCTCCAAGTCCACCTCCCTAACCCGAGTGTTTTAAACTCTGAACTCTTAAAGCAGCAGTGCCTAGAACATCTTCAAAGTGCAGAATCCTCTGCCCTCTGAGATTTTGATTCAGGAGGTCTAGGGTGGGGCTGGGGAATCTGCAGCCGACTTTCCCAGGTGATCTGGGTGGTCAGTTCACAAACAACTGACAGAAAGTAGGAATTATCTTAGTCATCATTGCATAACTAGTACCTGGTACATACACACCCAATAAATGAATAAACTGAATGAATGGCCTGGAAAAAATGTGGGACTTCTCTGAAGGAATCACTTCATATAGACCAAAACCAGTTACATCAGAAAGCACTTTGATTATGTGCTGTGTGAATTACTCAACAGGTCCAAAATGAAGGGGATTAAAGAGCACACGTGGCTGTCATGGATCCTGTGAAGATAAGAACAGTCCAGCAGATGATTAGGCAGTTTACAAATACAAATCTTGGCTAAACAGAATAGCTGGTGATCTGGCATAAGCATTTTAGAATTCATCCTATTCATATTTTATCTGTATCATTTTCCAGTAAGCCTTCACTTTTCCTAGACATACGTACCTTGTTGCCTCATCAGAGGTGGAGAAAAGAAGTGAGTTTCAAGAAAAAGATTATAAATGAATAATATTTTTAAAACTCGGAAATGGTCTGCAAAGCGAATATGCTATCACTTTATGAAAATATGCATCGAAAGTTTACATTTATCAAGGCATGTTCATGTCAAGCTCTAAACCAACCTACCTCTGAGCTTTGAATTAATTCACCCTTCATTCATGCTGATGAAATTTTCTACTTTTAGTTGCTGTGACATATTCTCTAGTAGCTTTTTCCAATCTTCTCCCACCAACACCATATTTAAGACCCACTTGAGGTAAATACATTTCAGCCAAAATCTTTTCTTACTCTAGGATCCAAGGGTGCAGAACTGCCTCTCCGGAAACTAGGAAATCTTCCTTCAGATACCTTCCAGGAGTTGGCCCATTAGTAACAACATCAAGACAGAATTTTCAATAATAGGCTTTATGTTTTAAAACATCAGTAATTCAGTTGCATAATAACAATTTGGCTTTTCTTTCACTTTGAATATAGTACATACATGCTCTTTGAGTTAGAAAATAAGTTGTCCTTATGTACATAGAAAAAATTATAGCTTGGACTTAGCACTCACATATAAGGAATTGTCAATCTGCCATTTATGCAAATTGGCTGTGTTCTCAGAACAGCATTGCTAAGAGCCAAGGCCTCTGATTTCAAATCTCAGGTCTTTCATTACGCTCTCTGAGTCATGCTAGTCAGTTTCCTTCTTGGTGTGGTAACCAGAAATGATTATCTTTCCACCAGAAGGTTGTTGGGGAATTAAGTATTACTGATAATTGTGAAAACAGAAAGGAAGAAAGAGCTATTAATACTTTGTAGCATGTATTCTGTTAATAAAAATGAAAACAGGAGGTCTTTGGTCACTTGAAATTTCAAGGGGTCTCAGCTTTTACGTGAGTAAGTCGTTCATTGGAAGTGCTGTACTGAACTGATCAGTCACACTAAAGCAAATCCAGCAGACAAGGATAACAGAAATTATCAATAAAAGGAGTACATAGAAAGGTAATTAGAATATTTCAATCCTATAAGCATATTTAAAAGCAATTAAATGGCTTAGGGCCACATACAGAAAGTGTGCTCATGCATATGCTGTACATGTCGAATGTTATGTTTTGTCTTTTGTAGTTCTGAAGAGCGTTCAAATAGGAGCCACTTCTTCATGTACAGGTACTTATAATATTTAATCCAGTGACTTGAATGTAGTAGATACTCAGTGAATAAATGATTTATTTTAAAAGTGAATTAAGTTCAGTGACAAGAAGCGAGTTAGGTAAAACTTATAATAGTTACTTGGAATGTTAAACAGCTATTTGTTTAAAAGCTGTTTGTTTCCATGTGTTAACATGGAAAACTGCTTATAATATAGTGTTAGGTAAAATAGGAATACACTGTAATGTTATTGTGAAAAACATGTGAATTAAATAAGACAGCATAACTATAGGAAAATGTTAAAATGGGACTTGAGAAGTTTCAACTATGGGTAGTCTTATGTCTCCTATCTACTTTCTATTTTTTCTTTAGTAAACATGTATTTCTTAATCATATAATTTGGCATATCTGGAATTGGCAGCAAATGCTATAGGAGCTGATGTATTGCTTTGTGATAGCTCTTATATTTCTGACATACTAGGTCATGCTGCTGCTGTCTAATTGGTAGAGCTTGCAAGCAGGAAGACTAGTTAGAAGATAATTTATGACAGTTTATGTATTAGCCAAGAATATGTTTAGCTACACATAACAGAAAACAGTTTAACCAAATTGGGGTTTATTTTTCAGACTTACTAAGTCCAGGGGTAGCCACTCCAGGGCTGCTGCAGCAGCTTTAAGATGTCCTGAATGACCCAGGCTCCTCCTATCATTCTGCTCCAGGATCCTTAGCTTATAGACTCCATCTTCATATTTTCCACATCATGTTCACCTTCATTTTTGTCATGAGGTTCCATCTCCATCTTCATGTTAGTATTCTAGGAGGAAGAAAAAAAAGGAAGAAATGAATTGGGGTATCTCTACATTAGGAAAAAAATTCTTTTTTAGACATCTACACCGTGTGTCTAGAACTATATCCCATGGCCACCCAAAAGCATATGGGATCTAGGGAAAAGCATTTGCGGCTAGCCCTTCTCCTCAAAAAAAAAAAAAAAAAAAAGTGTCAGGATCTTTCTAATAAGAAAGAGGTAACAAGCAATGTCTTTCCCTTCTTCTCATATAAGGAATACTCATCCCCTCCCTTAAAGAAAGAAAAAATCCCAAAGTCTCTGCAATGAGCTTAGAGTCCAAGATTCAGGAGTCCCAATGATGTGGAGTACTCCCCAGTAAGAGTGTTGATCCTCGTGCACCGGCACCAATTAAAAAAAGTTATCTACCTCAATACTCCTATTAAGTAATGATGGATATACAGGGTACATGATGTTGGTAAAACTCCTATTCAGAAAGGCGAAGATGGAAACACCCAGTGGTCACTGGTCCATAGAACATCTCAAATCCTATTGGAAAGAGCAAAGATTCCATGCCCTTGCTTAATCAGTCAATTCCTGGTTCTGTTCTTTAGGAGGATCTTACTACTCCATTATATTCCAGGGATCACATCTGAGGCAGACAATGTGGAAGTACATTTTCTGGAGCAGTAAAATTTTAGCAGTCTGAGAAGTCTAGATCCAAGAGTGGTGAGTCCAGAATCTGGTGCCATTTTTCCATTTGGGCCAATTGATACTCTGAAAGCAGTAATGGAGAGGTTGAGAACTAGCTAGAGTTCTCTGTTGCCTCAAGGGGAGTAACTGGGGAGCGGAGGGTGAAAAATAAGTTGGATTCCAAAGAGCTACATCCTGGGAGTAACTTTTAATTATTAATCCTTGATCGGGGATTAAGGTGATCTGCTCTTAGTCTAAGCATCTCCCAATACTCATGGCCTCAAGCACTTCCCTCCCACATAGACTCTGAGCCAGGTAGTGTGACTTGCTTTGGCCAATAACACATTATTAAGCATGATGTAAGCAAAGGCTTGCATATTGAGGCTTGTCTTCTTGGAATGCTCCCTCTTGGAACCCCGAGAGGGGTCCATGCTGTGAGGAAGCCCAAGTTAGCCACATGAAGAAGCCTTGTAGAGAAAAACCAGGGAATTCAGCCAAGGGCCAGAACAGAGGCCCAAGACATATGGCCCTAGTTGAGCCAGGCCTCAGCCATCTGAGACACCCCAACTGAGACTCCAGATATCATGGAGCAGAGATGAGCCATCTGCACTATGCCCTGACTGAATTCCTGAGCCAGAGAATCCAGAATCATAAGCAAACAAGAGATGTTGTTTTAAGTCATAAGTTTTGGGGTCATTTGTTCACAGCAATAAATAACTGAAACACTGCTAAAAGAATAAAGAGTGTATAACAAATAACCTAATTGTTGAGAGAGAATAGAATTTAAAATACTTCAAAAGAAGGCATGAAAGGAAAGAAAACACAGAACAGATGAAACAAATAGAAAGCAAACAGTAAAATGGTAGATTTAAACTCAGATACTTGCTTCTAGGAAATTCCATATGTGAGTAGGCACACATCAAGATTTTGTCTCAATACAATTTGTAAAGCCTGGAAATTCTTGACTTTTACTTAGTAGTCTCTGAATTCTGTCCATATCATTCTCACCTTAGTTTAAATGGCATCAAGGCACCTGCCCTGATGCCATTTGTAATAAACCTGCTGGGGGAGGATACTACCTTTAATCTATTCTTTGCTGATGTGTCACTCAGTTTGGTTTAGAACAGTTTAAGAAAGGCTTGGAACCCTAATATTTATTACTACCACCTCTTATTTTTTACAGGCTTCCATGTTTGGTAAGGTAATAGCTGACTTTTTCAACCCAGAATGCCTCCAAGTTACAGAATTAAGCCACTTTAGATTTCAGGCCACATGAAGAGAGTATCTCTTTGCGAGCTGTGTTCCTTTTTCTGCTAGCTGTTGGGGATACAGTCGTGATTAATTTTCTTTGATTTTTGACCAGGGCCTCTCCCCCCGCCCGACACACACACATATATGGCGATTATATGAATTTAACGTAGTGTTTCTTCCTCCACCGCTGAAAAACTATTCAACAGACTCACCATCCAGGGCATTTTACAATCCAGAAAATATGGCAAATTCACAGGCGGTGTATATTTTAGAGGTGAGTACATGGTGCTCCGAAAGCTCCATGAGGACAGGCAAGGTGTCTTGGCTGATCAGGGCTGTAGTCTAAGCCTCCAGTTCACCCGGCATGCAATAGGCACTCGACAAATTTGCTGAATGAATAAACAAGTCACTACCGTGTGTGTGGCCTTTAAAACACATATACGTGCTTCTACCTTCAAAACCCAAAGCTAGGTTTCCCTTCTGCAATGCTGAGAATGTTTCCCGTGAAACAGGAATGCCTGCAACCAGGTCGGGCAAGCGCAGGCCATGGTGCGCCGCAGGGCCTGCCTGTGCGGAACGGGGCGGGCGACCCCGTCTGGCCGCAACGGCCATAGCAGCTGATCGCCTCCTCTCGGGGTCGGTGGCGTCAGGGGTAGGAGGCCTCTAGTGAGGAGGCAAATAAACAAAGCCAACCGCACAGAAACGGGTTGTTCCGTTTCACATCCTCCCTCTCCTCCCTCGGGTGCCTGAGTTTCCTCCGAACAAAGTGACCCTGCATCTGTCTGCAGGTAGGTGGAGCCCGCCGCACGGCGCGAACCTCCCCTCCTCACAGCCACGCGATCCCAGAGGCTTGCGGACGTAGACCCTCCGGGACCCAGCTGGCGGCGAAAGGACACGCCCCCTCCAGGGAGCACGGGGCCGCTGCACGCACACCTCGAGCGCGCCTCCCCGCGAGTAAGCGCGCATGCGCACGCGGGGCGGGCCGCCTACCCGTCACCCACTGAGCTCCCGGCCCCCTCACCCCACCCCAGCCCCCCTGCCTCTCAGGCTCCGCCTCCGCGACGGGCTGCCGAGAGGAGGCGACCGGAAGCCACTTTAAAGCAGAGCTCGAGGTGACAGACGAGGGAGCCGGGTCGGGAGTGCAGTCGCGGCTTTCTGCGCTCCCGGCGGCGGAATGGCCCGAGCGCCGCTCGCCGCGTCTCCGGCCTGCGACCCCTAGACGCCCGAGCCCGTCCCCCACGCCCACCCCCCCAACCCCCCTCCCCCCCCGGCGTGAACAGTGTAAGCCGGCAGCACCGCGACTCGGCTCCTGTGGTCCGTTTTCTCAGGCTGCCCGTTCAGGTAAAGGGCTCCGGGTGGGCTCTGAGGGGCCGAAGAGGGACCCTCGCTGGGAAGGCGGGCGCGGAAGGGGTCGCCGGCCTCGCTGCCGGCTTTCACGGATCTGGGGTGAGGGATGTTTAGACTGTGCCTTTTTGTACTGAATTCACTGGGATCCCGTCAATATCAGGACGGCATTGGTTTACACTTCTTAGTCACTTCGGGCCTCTGGCAGGTGTATAAATTGGAGTAATTCGCTGAGGGGTTTAGTCTGGGGGCGCCGGCGTCTCCCCATTCCCACTGGGTCGGGGAGACTCGGGGGTGCGTCTGTGTGGTTGCCCCCGCTGGGCAGACCCTGCGCGCTCTGGGGCGCAGATCGAGGGGGAGGGCACGGCCGCTGAGAGGAGTCTTCTGGCGGACCCGTGTTCCGGCTGCAGCCCAGAAGTTTGAAAGCTGTTTTCAGTTTAACTTTGAAGTCGTCGCCTTCCTCACCGCCGGCCCGAGAAGCGCCCGCCGCGTTTCCCCAGCTCTTCTCGGGTCGAGCCTCCGAGCCTCGCAGGACGATCTTCGCGGTAAGGTCGGTCGAGGAGAGAAAGAAATTAACTGTGGAAGGCGCCGTGAGTGGCTTCTGGAAGGGAGGGCAGCCAGGGCGGGAGTCTCTCGTTGGGTGGGAGGAGGCTGGCCCGGGGGTGTGAGGGCAGGCGGGGGCAGGATGCTCGGGAACACACGGGATGGGCCGCGCTGCGCGGAGTTGGTGCGGCCCGGGGGGGCCGAGCTGAGCAAACTACCGCGGCCGGCAGGAGGCGTCGCTCGGACCCGAGCGTTGCGCTACGCCCGGCCGGAGTGCTGAGTTTGGAGCGGGCAGTTTCCCCGGATGGTGCGAGGGGTCGGGAGTGCCCGAGAACCGGGGGCATCACGAGGTGAAGGGTGGAGCGGTAGGTCGCCTACAGCGGGGACTGGAGGAAGGTGTCCTTCCAATCTTTATTTTTCTGTTATGCAAACTAATTGAGGAACTAGGTTCTAGTGACTTCCCCACTCCAGCCACTCCTCCAGTTCTCTGCCCCTTTCTCGGTTTTATTTCTGAGGTTGACAGAGGGCAGAAATAGGAAAAGTTGTGGCGTGTGTGTATGCACCCGTATAAATTTCGTCTGTTTTGCCTTGATTGGGTGTGATAGGAGTGGTGTGTGTGTGTGTGCGTGGGGGAAGGCACAGGCCGGTTTGGTGTGGTGAAGAGGGAATACCACAATCTGTGCCAATTGTGCCTTGAGGCAAGAGCACCAAATGATGAATAATAACGCCTGGTTTGGCTGCTTTCCAGTTGATTTATGTCTTATGTCAAGTCCCTCCTTCTTCATGAAGCTTTCCCTAACAATGCCAGCTCACATTGAACTCTCCTTTTTCTACCTTTTCTTTTGTACTTACTGTGTGCATTAAAACCTTGTTATATACTGTGTTTTTAACTTTTTTGAGTTTGATCATTATGCACTTTTTACACATGTACATTTATGAATCCTTCCAATTCTTTAATATTCATTTTTCTGGGTACTCAATTTTATCATTTTGTTGCTATTGTTGACCCATAAAGCCTCACAGAACTAGGCATTTAATAGGTGCTTTTTCTTCAGTAATTCAGCAAAAAAATATTGTGGAGCACCCACTATGTGCATTGTGCCAGGCACTGTACTGGGTACCTGGGACGCATACTTGATGAAGTCATGAGCCCTTGCATCAAAGATTTCTTTCAGTCTGTTGGACAAGGGAGAAGATTAATTGCTCATCACCACCCCTTTACCACCTGGCACAATACTCAGTAAATATTTTCAGAATTAGTTAATGAATGCTAGATTGTGGAGGAGACACCATTCATCATTTTGCAAAGTTTTCTTTGCTTTTTACTTTAAGTTCCAGTTTCTTTCAAGGGGTCTGATTCTTTGAAGAAAGCACTTTTTTAGTCACTGAGTATAGTTCATTAGGGATCTGAAATTTGGTGGGTTTTTTTTTCTTGTGTTATTTTTCTATGCCTTCATTTGTCTTTTTGAAAAAATGCATATATGTAAGTTTTCTGAAGAGAAGGAGGCCCCTTTCTGTATTAGGAAGTTGTGTTTGGTTTCTAAAACAGTGTGCAGTGGTTGTTGCTGATGTAGCTTATGTTACTAACAAGCCCTGATATTCTTCCTCCAGTAGTGGTAATGTTTGGGGATTGCAAAAGTAGACCCTTAACATCCTTGGGGAATATATTGGAACTTTCTGAATCTAGAAATGCTTCAGTAGGCTTTCTCCCATATAATATTTCGATTGAGAGCCCCTGTTTCCTGAGTATATCCTCACACCCCAAATTCACTCACAGTTAACTTTGCAGTTTTTCCTGCGTTTGACAAACTTTTTTTTTAACAAAGAAATAGTTTTTGTCACCTCATGAGATAGGCAGTACATAAACAACTGTGAAGAGAACCACAAAGCAGTAGAGATGTGGTTTCCCCACTGTCATTAGATGCACTTATTTCTACCCCTCACCCTCCACCCCATCCTAGACTTACTGTAAAAATTCATACCCCAGCAGAATTACAAATCGTATATTAAATCCACAAATAAATGTCAAGAGCCTATTGGAAGATACTGTCTCTCTTTCACCTTTACCTGTTGTGGGCTTTTGAATAACCTTGGCTGCTTTGGAGCCTTGATTTCTCAGTAAAATTTAAAACTGACCTGTAAAGGTAAAATACAGTATAAGCGGAATGATTTCAGGGACTTAGAGACTAGAACAAAACACATTGATGAATGAATAGGGTTCGGTTGTTGTCAGCTTGTAAATGATATTCTTTCCTTTCCTGGTAGGATTTTTTAGACTGAGGAGCAATTGGAGCTAATCCACATCATGGAAATGGAAACCACCGAACCTGAGCCAGACTGTGTAGTGCAGCCTCCCTCTCCTCCTGATGACTTTTCATGCCAAATGAGACTCTCTGAGAAGATCACTCCATTGAAGACTTGTTTTAAGAAAAAGGATCAGAAGAGATTGGGAGCCGGAACCCTGAGGTCTTTGAGACCAATATTAAATACTTTGTTAGAATCTGGCTCACTTGATGGGGTTTTTAGATCTAGAAATCAGAGTGCAGAAGAGAGCAGCTTACATGAACCTATGGTGAAAAAACCTTTGGAAATCAATCCATCGTGTCCACCAGCAGAAGACAATATGTCTGTCCTGATTCCTGATGGAACAAATGTTGGGGGCCAGATACCAGAAGCCCATCCTACCACTGATGATCCTGAACAAGTGGCTCCAATCCAGGATCATAGCTTTCCACCAGAAACCATCAGTGGGACAGTGGCAGAATCTACAGCAGGGCACTTCCAGGCTGACCTTTTGCACCCAGTTTCAAGTGATGTTCCTGCTAGTCCTGACTGCATAGACAAAGTCATGGATTACGTTCCAGGGGTTTTCCAAGACAACAGTTTTACAATCCAGTACATTTTGGATACCAGTGATAAGTTGAGTACCGAGCTGTTTCAGGACAAAAGTGAAGAGGCCTCCCTTGACCTTGTGTTTGAGCTGGTGAACCAGCTACAGTACCACACTCACCAAGAGAACGGAATTGAAATTTGCATGGACTTTTTGCAAGGCACTTGTATTTATGGCAGGGATTGTTTGAAGCACCACACGGTCTTGCCGTATCATTGGCAGATCAAGAGGACAACTACTCAGAAGTGGCAGAGTGTATCCAATGATTCCCAGGAGCACTTGGAAAGATTTTACTGTAACCCAGAGAATGATAGAATGAGAATGAAGTATGGGTATGTATTTATAACTACTTTAAAGCTATCGTTAAATCCTATAGAGAAGGTAAAGAGGTTTTAGTAGGGTGGTTTCTTTCAGTAGTAACCTAACAGGTTTTTTTTTTTTTTTTTCTACTGTTATTCTTTTGGCTGTATGCTATCCTGATTTTTCATGGCAGTTGAATGCAGGCTATTTATCTAACCAGACAATGAAGGTTTTATGATTTGAACAATTCAGATGTCACTCTGTGCAATATGTGTGTGACTGAGAAGTTGCATATACTTTGAGTGTTGTGAATCAAATACTATTTTAATCATATAGGAGAGCTTGCTTTTGAAAGAAAATCCATGGAGAATCTTATAAATTATGAATGCCTAATTTATCTAATTTTAAAGTTTTGTATATTGAGTAGTTCCTATTTTTTAAAGGAAAATAGTATTATTTGGAGATTTTTGTGGCCCTCTTTACATTTTGAATGGTCCAAACAATTTTTCTGTGAATGATTCCGAAGTACCTCCCAAACTTCTGAATCATGCCCAAACATGTTAAATCTCTTTTTTAGTTTCCTTAAAACTTTTTACCATTAATTTTATTATTCTGTTTATCTTACAGATAAAATAAATTGTTCCACAGCTCGGTATTTTTTTAAACCTGAAAGAGTCTTATAACATTGAGCGAAGGGAAAATTTATGTTAATGGACATATTTGTTTGTCATTTACATTAAAAAAAGTTATTCTTATGTTTTTGTAGGCAAGACGTGTATATAAATAATTTGGTTCTTTTATGGATGTCCAAGCATTATTCACTGATAGGGAACTGAAATTTCCACATCTCAGTTCTTCTTTAATGAACTTGAAAGTGGAGAAAATAATACTTGCCACATGTAAAGTTGCTAGTGCAAAAATGGCTGTATAATAAGCATTGATCTTTATATTCCTAAGTTGTTTCTCCTGTAGTATAAAGGGACTTAAAATAATAGGCTGACTATCCTAACCCAGAAGTTCGGGAGAAAAACTTTGTGGAGAGTCATCTTTGTTCACAGATAAGTCAGGTTACACTACCCAAGTGTCTGGAGAGTTAGAAGGCAAATGGTGGCAGTGAACCATTTTCATGTTGTCTAATTCTGTTAGTTTTGACGTTAACCTTCCGTGTTCTAACAGTGCCAGAGTGTTGTTGGCATTACAGTAACCTGGTCTTTGTTTAACTTCTCTTGCTCCCATTTAGTATTAGCTAGGTGGTTTTCTTTGAATATTTCAGTTGTATAGTACACAGATCTATGTGTCTTTTTAGCAACTTAATTACCATGAGACTGGAATATTGCGTCTTGTGTTTCAAAAGTGACATATGGAACAAGATGAGAAACAATATAAAGCCCAAGTTTAAAGACGTTATTATGTAGAAGACCTCCGGATAAAAGTAAAGCTTATATAAAAAATGTAGTTTTCCTGATCATAAATGCATTCTCTTGATAATGTAAATGCACTCAAGATTCTGTCTTGCTTGGGTAGCAAAATTCTCAGATCCTGTAACAAAGCTAAGTACTTCTGACTTATTTTTTTTAGCCGGCATTGGAAGAGAGAAAAATGTTTTCCATTTTGTCTTAAAAATCTTTTTAATAAGGTATTGTCCAAAATCTCTGTTGCCCATGAGCTAGCAATTCTGATTGGTATGTCAAGGGTAATTAATTTTATATACTCTCAAAGCCACTCTAATCCTTCCATCTCCAGATTGCAAAACTGTGCAGAACAGTGGCCTCCCACTTCACTCTTATAAAGCAAATTTCCAGTCTGCTAAGCACTTCAGCATCTTGGTACATTAAGTTTCTATCTGTTTGAATTGCTCAGGAAGAAACAAGCAGGATTATTGTCCAGCACATTACGTTCTGGTACCTTGAGCAAGGCAAGACAGGTATTTTGATTCCCAGAAAATCCAGGAACTCTTAGGATAGCAGCATACCGAGTATTTTATCCTTTGGTAAAATTTCTTTGCTGAAGAATAGACACAGATAAAAGCCCATACGCATTCATTGTTGGATCAGTTACAAAGTAGTTGCAGTGAGTGCTTGATTTCCAGATCAGTTTTAAGGAAGTAAATTCATGTTTATTTGACACTTGAGAGGAGAAGTATGAGTGAATTATTATAAGTGGTCCTGCCCTGATAAAAATGGCAAAAAGTATTAACAGTTAAGTTAATTACTAGTAAAGTGAAGTTCTCTGTGGACTACAGTAAGAAATGTTATAAGATTGTAGATAGCTAAATGTCAAAAATTAGGCTTTTGGGAAGTTGACCTGTACTTATTGCAACCTGGTTTTCCTTGTATTCCAAAGCGATGTTGTGTTTCCTGGCAACAAGATGCAGATAACGGCATGTTGAGCCTTGCTGAGAGATTCACAAACAAGCTGGAGCAGCCCAGGTTCACATGGTTACCACATTATTTGGCTAAAGCTATTAATCTCTGTGGTCAGGCCTGTAAAGCTGGTCTATCTGTGCAGATTGCACATAACCAGGAAGTGTGTGTTCAGCTGTGTATATGCCCAAGTCGAACCAGTCTTTAGATTCAGGAATAATGAATGGCAGTTGTTTATCCCACTTGTTTTCAGCAGTTTATATATGACTTGGTAAATCATTATTATATACTATACCCATAATAGTTCATTGTGTGGAACTTGGGGAAAGTTCATAGTTCTTAGTCTCTAGCAGAGACAAAAGTTCATAGTTTCAAACTGTGTAGATAAAATTCTTTGGTTTTTGCAAGTGGATTTAACATCTAACTTAATCCAAATTAGATGTGCAGTGTTCATTTTATTGTCGAGAGTGAATGGAAGGAAAGTTGAGCTAGATAAGTTCACAGGTGCCTTCCAACTCTTTAGTCAAGATGCTTGGATACTAAAAACACGTGTAAAAACGGGATTTTAATAAAAGTGCCTGCTTGGTTCATTATAATGAAATTATTTTAATTACTCTTTTCCAATTTTGCCTTCACCCCAAATTATACCATTCCACTTCGCTTTCTCATTCCTTTTGTACATCTGCAAAATCAACTGGAAAGTAGTTGTATGTATGAACTCCCCATATTTAGATGCTAAGGGTTTTGCACACAGGATGGGCTTTGGAGAATTTCCAAATTCCAGATAAGCAGTTAAGAAAACAACATCGAATGTTGTGTTTTCCATTAAGAAAACATAGTCTCTGACAGTTTAGGCACTCATCCTTAGTAGAAAATGATATTAAATGGCAGGACTAAGCAGTTTTAAAAGGGTCTCGGTAGCTGTGCGGAATACTGTTGTGGATAATTGAAATTGTGGAGGATGTGCAATTCTCCCTTTAGCAACTGCGATCACCATTGGTTTTCACATTACATTCATTTTAAAGTGTGCCAGAATAGTCTTCTAGTTATTATCGCCCATAAGGAAGAGGCACTGTGCTGACCTTATTTTGTAGGTAATTTCACCTACGGTGAAAATATGACCAGTGATTATTTCTAATTCTGAATTTCCTGCAAAGGGGGGAGGATGAAGAAGAAAGTTGCAAACTCTGACTCCATGGTTAATTTTTCTCAGAAGACAGTGTTCTTTTCTCCTCTTTAGAATGAAAGCTTATTGATAAAAAAGGAGTTTAAATTTTATAGCTTAAGCCTAGAGTGTTGTCATAGCCTCTTAGCTAATTAGTTTTGAGTGATTTTGATTGCTCGTGGCTCTTAGAAGTTTTTGTTTTTTTAAAAACTGTCCAAGGGACAATACCATTAGAAGACTTCACAGGAACTCTGTGAAAGAAGACAAGGAGAATTGCATATTAGTGATAATAAAGAGCATATGCTGTTCTTTTCTATATGACTTGCAGAGTGGATTATCTAAAGTAGAGCAAGCTCCTGACTGAACTCTACTGGAATAGTTAAATTAGCCAAGTTAACTCTGGCCTGCACAGCTGTGATGATGTATGAACTAACTCATTATGTGTTATTGATAATACTGGAGAGAGGAGAACAGCTGAAACTTACTATGCCTTGTGACTTTCTGGTATTTCTTGAATATACACAGCTGGATGAGTTTGAATTTATTTAAAAAATTCCTGCCTAAGAGAAAGCAAGAGCTCCATAAGCAAGAACTGTGTTTGAAGTGACTTTCAAAATATGTGCCTTGTGCTTTAGGAGAGAGCAATCCAGTGAATTATTTTCTGTACCTCTTTATGATGCTATTTACATATGAAATAAAACTAATTGGCTTCTGTCTATACTAATCCAGGGAAGTTAATGGGTCTGTGTAGAGCTGTCATGGGAATCAATAGCAATCATTCATTTATTCCCTTTCTAAGCAGATTAGACTTCTTGAAGCAGCTGTCACCTGGCTTCAGGTTGGGGTCAGTCTGTTTCTGATATATTCATGGTAATGAAAATGAAGCTTGCAAAGATGTGTAACTTTTAAATCAGACAGTTGGAGGAAATAACGTACAAGGTTATCTCACAGTTCCTAAAAATAATTGCGTGATACATTCATTATACATTTTCTCGTTGAGTTGACTCTAAAGCTTTTACTTTTTATTGTAAGTAAACAGAAAAAAATAATAACTCCATTCAGCGTTTAAAACTTCATTCTGCATATGTGAACATGCAAAAATGCAACTTTCGAATGGTTACTGTGTTCCTGTAAAAACTACTTCCATTGTTACACTAGAATTTCTAGATTCTAGATTTGCATTCTACTGTAAAACAAAGGTAAATTCATAAATTCCATCTGGGCGCATCTTTGATCTTAGTGATCCTTAGTTTCATATTGGGTTTGGGGGGCTATTTCTAAAGGGTGTAAAGCAGTATGTAGCCCTTACAAACCTTGACTACTTATGGAATTCTACTAAAATCCAGCCATTTGAGATGGTGACTGTTTTCCTATGGCCTCTTATATCTCATCCCCTGATTTGAGACCACCAGATTCTGCATCCTTTGTCTGATGGTAATAATTTTGATCACATTTAAAATAGGACCTGAGATCCTCTTAACCTAGGTCATCAACCTTTGATAATTACCAGTATCCTGTTTGTGAGTTGTAGTTGCCTTTTTGTGGAAGGAAAGCTCAAGTACTTTTGAGTTACAAGATGATTCTTGATTATTCTGGAACAACTTTCTGTAAGGCTGGTTCAAATTGGACACTGGTAAGTTTTGCAAGAAACTCCCTTTGTAAAAGCAGTGTAGTTTCTCTTTTAAGTAAGTCTGAGAGTCTTAAGCTAAAAGGAAGTGAATATGAATGATATTTGTATCTGTGGAAGATACCAGAGTGCTGAGAATTGAGCCATTTTGTGTTTCATTCTGGGCTTGAAATTGTTAGGTAATAGCTTAAGCCCTTGAGGTGAACTGTACTTTGCAACACCATAAACAGAAACTGTACAAAAGAATAAAATATTTCTAATTAAAGTTCATTTCTAGGAGCAAACAAGTCACGTTGTTAAATATGAAGGAACTCCCTTAACAAAACCAAATATTATTTTTGTATTTATGGCAGTGCTTTCCTAGGGACCAGGGATCATACTGCACAGACTCGCCTCTATTTAAAATTCCTGTAAGTGTTAAACATAATCCAGCCCAGTCCCCAACACATTAACTGAAAGCCTCAAATTTCTAATGTAGATGAATTCCTTGTTAATAGGGGGATTTTAAATTACAAGGGATAGGTTCTGAAATAAATTTTGAAATCTTTGAAAATAAAGGATTTTACGTAAAAATAAATTCCACTTATTTAGCTTGGTAGTTTGATATATATTTGATTTGTGCAAAAGATGTATTGCAGTCTTGTTCTAAATAAATATGACTAATTCTGTGATCAGGTACTCAAATTTTAGAAGTTGCTTATATTAATAAACTTCTGATTATGGAAATTCCAATTTTCCTCGCTGACCTGTCCAGTCACTGTTGCTAAGACAAGCATAGAAGGGAGTTAACTGAGCATTCCTATTTGCTGTGACTACACCGCAAAATGTGTCTGTCTCCTCCATCTTTCTCTGCTATTGATGTTTACTTACTGGTAACACCCACTTGACCAGTAAAGAACCTTTGCATGGTCATCACAATGCAAGGATAAGCATGTATGAGAGTGGGAATGCTAGAGCAAGTGTTTCTTTTCACATTCTACAGAAACCAGTGATTTGTGAGTATGTGTGCCACAAAATGTTGTGTAAGGAGTGTATTAGAATCCCTCGTGACTAAGTTATCTGAGAAATTTGTATACCTTATGCAAATAGATATCCTTTGTTTTGGTGCTGTTGCTTCTGAGCTTAAGGAAGGATTTGTGAATAGTCTTATGCTGAAACTTAGCACCTCTCATAATGATTGGAAAATGGTTAGTTTAAGCCACATTTACAGGAATTTCTCTGCATTACATTAATTTTTTGTTTCCTTTTTGGATTAAGAGATTCTTAAACTGTCCCTCTCATTTGATATATAGCCATAGAGTTTGTGTGACTTTCTTTGCTCTAGGTTTTTACCAGCACTGAATAGTCAGGGAAGAATGGCAGGGGTAGGGGTCCCAGGGTGAACTTTGCTTGCAGTGTAGTACATGTGCTTTAAGAATCTTGCCTGCACCCTGTGATCTTCAAAGCTCCTGCAGCTGATCTGGGCATGGGGAGGGCAAATGGCACAAAATACTTTAAGTAATTTCCTGCTGCGGTTGGTCTTTGGTTTCTGACTGTCACCTGGCTTCGTTCTTTCATTTCCAGGCATTGTGAGAATAAAAATAAGCACAGGAGAAATACCAGGTTTGCCTTCCAAGGTAATAAAAGAAAGACATCGTTGAATGGGGGGGGTAGAGTATGTGAAACAGGAGGAACTTTGCTTGCTTGCCTTCTGATGTTCGGATCGTCAGAAATGCTGCCACACATCAAAAACTTTGTGTAAAGTCTTCTGTTGATACAATTAATTTGTTACTAAAAATTAATTTAGACTGTCTTAACTAATTGATAAAATTGAAAGAGAAACTTGGCTTTGTAGAATCTCTCTCCCGTAGGAAAAGTTACTGACTTAAGACCCTTTTGAAAGATTTTGTGGTCATAGTTTACAAAACCTAGACAATAAAAAAAATTCTCTTTATATGTTTTCTGTAGGAAGTCTTTATTTTTCTTTCGGAAATTTGCTTTAAAAACTCTCAGTGATAAATTCTTTATATAGTTTGTATACATTTAAGTCTCTCATGCTAAGAGCCTCTTATATCTGGGTTCTCATGATAAGCCATCAATGAGAATATTTTTAATTTGGTCACTTATCGATTAGTTTATCTGTACTAATTGGGGAAAAAGACAAGGCAAAATTTTAAATAAAAAGGATTTGTTAATAATTTTAAAAGCCAATTCAGAAATAAGCTAATAGATTGTATCTTACTAGGGGTTATTAGGGGATATATTTTATGATAATTATTTATAATTAGTATTTCATTTATGTGCAAATGAGTTCCAAATTGAAGTTATTTGAAAACAGTTATTTTTAAGAAATTTTAGCATTTGCATGTAACTGATTTTATAATTATGTAGAAAAGTTTTATAAGTAAATATATTTCAGCCCACTTTAAACATCAAGTTTCATATACACAAAATTTAACTACTCAGCTGAGAACACAGCAGACGTTTTTTATTGTCTACTTTGAGACAAGTAACCTCCTTTCTTGATAGAAACCTCTCAGTTTTAAAAATATTTCACTTAAAGGGGATATTTACTCACCTTCATAAAAAGCAATAACTGCAGAAACCTCTCAGTTTTAAAAATATTTCACTTAAAGGGGATATTTACTCATCTTCATAAAAAGCAATAACTGCATAATTTAAGGTAGTATAAGGCATGATACATTTCTTTTTAATCTGTTGTGTGCTTTCTATCCCAGCTGTTCTTGTAGAAGTTGTTTCACTTCCTTTTCAGGCCATGGTTGAGAAGTATGTCTCACTTAAGTTACCTTCTAGGAGTCTCAGGACATGTGACTGAACTGGGATAAAAGTTAAGGCTGCATGACATTTTTGATGTCTTCAGTGTGCAAAATTTAAGCCTGTGCCTCCATAAATAGATAGCAGTGAGATCTTCTGATCTCATAAGCATAATTTTTATTTATGAAAGATTTTAGGCTTATCCACATTGTATTAAAAAGTTCTTTTGCATTCTTTGCTTTGAACTGATAGTTTTGTAATAAAAAAAAAAAAAAGCCCAACGTAACAGTGTTTTAGTAGGTTCTCTTCCTCAGGTGGCTATTGTAATTTGCTTTAAGTGGTTGCATGGGGTAGAGGGGACTTCAATGTATGATATATTTAGGGGTTTAGGAAACAGGTGTACTCAGATGGCCGTGTCTTAGTACAAAATTTTTTGAGAATAAACTCTTATACGTATTTGTTTAGTTCCCCACATGCTTTTGGAGAATATAGAATAATAAAAGCTTGAAAACAAGTATCCTTTCATTTAGAAAGCCTACCTGGCTGCCTTTTTTCTCCTATTTCTCATCCTCTTGTTTTTATTTCACTGTGTTCACTTCTAGAATCACTTTAATACCACAGATTATATGTCTGACAATTTGTAAATCAAACATGGGGTTTACAAATAAATGTGGTTCCACACAGCATCCACTCATTAACTTACTGCCTTCTCATTCACCTGTTTCGAAGATGTCCTAGGAGGGACCAAGAGAGCAGCACACACAGCCAGAAGTTTGCCCTAAGAAAGTTGATCCCCAGAAACTCATTGACTCTTAAAGTATGGAATATTTTTGCCTACCCAAAAATCTTTTGAGGTAAATCCATGAACCAGGTTTAATGTTAATTGTTTTACGGAGTGATCTAAATCTCAGCAATCCTGCCTTGAATAGGTCAGGGTCTCCTTAGAGGTGGGCAGGTTGAATTTTGAATCAACATTTGACTCTTAGTCTGCTCATAAGTACTGAGGGCCATATGCAAAATAATTTAAAAAAAAAAACTCCCAATTTTGATTTGTAGGTATGTCTGTGTCTACAACTACTTCTGGATACAAAGGGGAAAATCCAGTTGCTACCAGGGCCCAATGTCATAGTGTAGAAGTTAAGTAGAGAATTTTAACCTCTGGTACATATTGAAAGATATTGCTTTGTATATAGGCAACATACAAAGATAGATAATTTTATAGATAATTTTTATTGCCTCCCCAAATAGCTTTGCACTATTTATTCGAGTCAGTGTTAGCAAAAGTCTTAATTAGTAACAGAATAAATGACAGTTCCTATGCTTCTAAAGCAGAAAGAGTACATAGTCCTCTGAAGGTTAATAACCACACTGCTGTCACAAAGTATGTTGGTATTATATATGCCGTGGCTTTGATTCTCATCACCTTGTAACATATTTGAAGGGATCTATAAGCTGCCAGATATTCCAGCATTGCTAAATGAGTTCCTGGAAACATCAAAGCCAGGTATCAAAAGCCAGCTATATTTCGTGCGCCTGTGAAATTTCTTTAGCAGCAGCAAACATACCCATCTGTCATGCCTGTCTCAAGTCTGTAGCAGAAGAGCGTAAATACTCTCCATATTGCATTTGATCTTTATCCTTCTGTCATTATGACCCTTAGTTTGGGGAGACGTTTTCACTTTACATCATAGTAATAAATAATTGTGTCTGATTAATCCAGCTGATGAGGGTGGGAGTTGATTAGTTTGAGGTCACAGGTTTATCCTTGTAGAAACCAGTTAACGTTTATAGGCAGGAAGCCAAGGTTCCGACGTCTAACCCACCTGGTTAAAAGTGTACAGAGTAGCGTCCAGAAAACTTTATACTTAATTGACCTTTGCTAAAGTCTGAGTTCTATATCTTATTTGCATCATCTTCCCACTTAAATGTAGTCTGTCTCCTGTGACTCCTGTTTCATTTAATGGCACCATTATCCAGTCATCCAGCTCAGAAACATGGGACACATCCTGGACCCTTTCTACTCCCTTCAGCCCCTCCGTGCAGTTAGAGTCTAACTCTTAAATACACTCAAATCATCCTCACTGTTACCTCCTGAGTTCTCTACCATCATTTGCCTTATATGCAGTTCTAGTAGCTATAGGTGGCTAAGCATAGAATAATAAATATTAATAATAAACATGCTAATAAATATTTAGCAAATAAGGGCCTGTCTCCACCCTTCCCCCACCTTCCTTTACCAAAAATAAACAAATCAGTCCTCCATACCACTACTGTTGGAGTGATGTTTATAAAAAGGCAAGTCTGACCCTTTTTGAAACCCACCAGTGATTCCTGCTGCCCACAGAATCAAGTCCTAACTTCTTAATCTAGCATACAAAGCTCTTCATTATCTGGCCCCAGCCAGCCTATCCAGTCCAGTCTTACCTCGTATCATCCCACTCACACACACATACACCCTGACCTCCCACATGAACTGCATGTGCTGCTCACTCTGGGTCTCTTGTGCCTCACTTGGTTGGCTTCTACACATGTCAGTCACTCTGCATGTGGTGTCCTGCCTCTCATTGTCTGCCTGGTGGCTGGCCAAACTTGGCTCCCATTTCATCCACTTTGGGACACCTTCCTTGACCACCTTGCGTGACCACCTTCCCAGCAGAGTTAGGCCCTCTGCCTCTGGGTTGTTCCAGACCACCTTTGTGCCACATTTCACATTGTGTCACAGGGTTTGCTTGTCTCTCTCTCTCCCCACTGACTTTTGGGTGTTTTGCCTTTTTCATCTTCTTATCCTAACATGTAGTCCAGTGCCTAATCAGTGTGTCTACTTAAGATTACTTTCGTTTGTTTTCAATTGTCACATTTCTTTCTTGGTTTCAAACAATTTATAGAGAAATTGCCTAAAACAGTTACACTCTCCTGAGCTCCCAAATGCATAGTCCCAAGAACTATTTATCCAGCGAAGAGATCATGTCCTGACTAATTTCTGTTTCATTCAGCAACTGTTCTTTAATAGTTTTGGTTTTCATTATGGGTCTATTATTTATATCGCAGGCCCTTTTTACTTTTTAGTATCTGAAATATACATAGAAATGATGGTGTGTGGGGCAGACTTTCTGATTTAGTGTGGGTGTTGGTGGTCTATGTGTTGTTAATATATGTTGGAAATGTTGGTATGTCAAGGTATTTGTTAAGTAGGAAGAAAACCACTGTTAGAAAGCATCTAAGTTAGGAGAATGGGTGTCCTTTTCAGAATTTTTAATTAGTTTTGTATCTGGATTCTTGTATTGGTATATGTGGTGGTATGTTTCTTGGTGAAGCATGTGGACACAGAATTGTTAATATTTCAGCAGTTCATGTTCATTCTTCCCATCAAAGCAAAAATCAGCAATCTGTTCACAATATTTTTTTTAAATTTTTTTTGTGGTACGCGGGCCTCCCACTGTTGTGGCCTCTCCCGTTGCGGAGCACAGGCTCCGGATGCGCAGGCTCTGGACGCGCAGGCTCAGCGGCCATGGCTCACGGGCCCAGCCGCTCCGCAGCACGCGGGATCCTCCCAGGCCGGGGCACGAACCCGTGTCCCCTGCATCAGCAGGTGGACTCTCAACCACTGCGCCACCAGGGAAACCCCTGTTTTTTTAAATTAATCATGATAAGGTTATATTTTGGGTGAGTCCAGATTGATTGATTGTAGCCACATGATATATTTAACAAAATCTAAATCCTACTGCGCAGTGGCTATCTCCCATACTCACTCTTTTCTGGCCATCCCTCAGTAGGGCTACCATTAAGTCAGATAGGGTTCTCATCTGCCAGGATGATTGCATCTTGCCTTTACGAAGCCCTCCCCTCCCCACCTCCACCCCCATCTCTAGCACTGTCTCTGTTGCTCAGTTTTTACACATCCTGTGTTTACTACTTTGACCTTTTACCACAATCTGCTCAATACTCTAAATTCCAACCTTTATTTAAGGCTCTGAGACCCTGGACTTACCGCCTTATTAGCTCATGGCCCGACATCTCTCACAGTGTCTGTTATATATCCTGTTCACATTTTCTCATCTCTTATGTACCCTTGTTTAGGTTTCCTTTTCCATCTCTCTGTTCCTGTCCTTCCCTGTCCCTACCCTTCAAGCAAAATGCTGGAAGAACTCTTTTTTTTCTTGTTCTTCCACACAACCTTCACTTACTGGTAATTATTTCCTATTAAACTATTCCTAAAATTCTTTCTCTTACAGAAAGCTATCTTGGATTGATACTGGAAAGCCTCTTACTTTTCCTAACCTTTATCCATTCCTGGAGGAGTAGCCATCTCCTCTCCCATAATGCTGCATTATTCTATTCTTCATCTTCTCATTCTATTCTTTGTCCTCTCATTCCCAGAGTGTACTTGCCACCCATGAGTTTAAATAGGCAAATGTACTGCTTCTTTGGTTTTAGATTTTGTTAGTTATTTCCCTCTTGAAGCCCTGGAAGCCAGGGACTACATCTGCTTAATTATTTGTGTATTGCCTTACAGCCCACCATCACCATTTCCACACACACGACTCATAACTGCTTTCTGGTAACATGAAACAATGGCTTGATAAGAGTGGTAGATGTTGAACATTTGGCATTCGTGTTGCATGAATTTTACACTGATGCAAATTGAGGAGAATAAAAACTCTTGGCTTTGCTTTTTGTTTTTTTGGCTGCATTGGGTCTTTGTTGCTGCACACAGGCTTTCTCTAGTCCCGGCGAGCGGGGGCTACTTTTCTTTGTAGTGCGCAGGCTTCTCACCGCGGTGTCTTCTCTTGTTGCGGAGCACAGGCTCTAGGCGCGCGGGCTTCAGTAGTTGTAGCACATGGGCTTCAGTAGTTGTGGCTCACGGGCTCTAGAGTGCAGGCTCAGTAGTTGTGGTGCACGGGCTTAGTTGCTTCACGGCTGTCGGATCTTCCCGGACCAGGGCTCGAACCCATGTCCCCTGCATTGGCAGGCGGATTCTTAACCACTGCACCACCAGGGAAGTCCCGGCTTTGGATTTTTTAAGGATTCCCTGTTTAAGGGAGAGCAGGTGGTAAAATTAATCTTATAAAAAGATGTTTTTCAGATTTGTTGTTTTGTCTCTGTCAAGTCTACTAAAGCATATTGAAAATCAAATAGAGCTAAAACAGTACTTTGATACATCAATCCACAGAACAGTTGATTGTAGTAAATTAGGATTTGTCATAAAAATTTCATAATGCCCAAAGGACTGAAGTACACAGAGAATGTAGCAAAAGCTGCAGTTTTAGATGTCTTTCTCATGCAAATCATTATCTATGAAGTCTTAATAATACAGGAGTAAACAGAAATTGCTAGAGAGATGTCCAGAATAAAATCTGATACTTGAATAGCAAAAAGCATTGGCTGTTTATATTATAATGTATGTTATTAACATAATGACTGCTCTTCTAGAAGAGTACCTTCTTAGAAGAGGTACTTCTACTCTTCTCCTCTTCGTAGAAGAGTACCTTCTAGCCCTCATCATGGTACTTCAATATCTACCTTAGCATATTAAAGGGACTGAGGAGTGGCTGCAGTAAGTAAATTGTTTAACTTTGTGTAACCAAGTGTTTCAAACTTTTGACCACAGAATGCTTTTTGCCCAGAATACCTATTAACAGTCCTTGAAACAAATGTTCCAAGAGCAGTCTGGAGCGTCACACTAACCAACAAAACCCATAGATGAAAATTAATACCTTTTTCAAAATCCTGATTTACTGAAAGGAAATATGTTAATTATTGGGAATATCTGTCCAAACACCTGGATTTCACCTGAGCCAGTTTTGAGTGCCACTGGATCTGGAGTATTTGGATGTGTGTTATAGTCATTTAGAAATCTGTGGTTGAAAGAATGTATTTGGAAGCTTAGTCACTCTGCTTATATCTGTGATGTTATTATTTTATGTTTTCTTAGGGAAATTTTGAAATATACATGAAGAGAGAAAAATAAAATGAACATTTTGCCATTAATGGTTCAGATGTTTCAAACACTAGATGAAGTTCCATTAAAAAAGGAACATACGTTTTTTAGACCACCCTTTATAAATTAATTTTTTAAGTGATTCTGATTTATATAGCAGGACACACACACACACACACGTAGAGTGCTTATTAAGCAGCAGCAGACCAGATAACAGAATGAGGAAACTATTCTCATAGCTGAACTTTACAATAATCCAAACTATTTTTTCTCATGTTTCGTCAACTTTTTTTTCTACCCACAGGATAAAGGACAATGTTGATGTCGGGTAGATTAGCAGTACTTGCCTCATTTGGGGTCATTTTATTTTTCCTGTCTTTCATCAGACAATATTGTGTATTCCTATGTTGACTTACGAAAACTGATGCCTCTTGAAAAAGAGAAGTTCGTTTCTCTGTCTGCTTTCTGTGTCAGCTTTATCCTAGAGCTGACTCCCTGATTGGTTGAGACCAGGTTTGGCTCATCCCACTGTGGTAGGGAGGGTGGGACTGTGTTGATTGGTTTAGGCCAGTGATGTTATGGGATAATCAATCCCTACTCCATGGCTTGCACGTTTTGGTCTTAAGGCATATACGAAATGGGGAAAAAACCAGCAATGATGTCCTTTTACTCCAGACAAGACAAGCTTTGAAAATTCTACAGTATGCTATACTAGATATTTGTAATGTCACATGAGATGTTTAGATATTTCCATTATTTATTAACAGTTCATTTTTTTCTTGGGTCTTTTTAGAGGACAAGAATTTGGGGCAGATTTGAATTCCATGAATGTGTATGAAACAACTGAATTTGACCAACTACGAAGGCTGTCCACACCACCCTCTAGCAATGTCAACTCTATTTACCACACAGTCTGGAAATTCTTCTGTAGGGACCACTTTGGATGGAGAGAGTATCCTGAGGTATTTACAGGTTCTTTTTCCCAAAAGTGCGTTTTTGTCTTTCACTGTTCCTTTTCAACGATGACTAGACAGAACCGCAGATCAAAGAACTTATGGATGTAAAATTGTCTTGTTGATATGCGTAACGCTTTTCTCTCTTGATTTTTCTGAAAATATATTTTTTTCCATTAATCTGTAACCCATAAATAGAATACCACTATTATCAGAGAGAAAATGTTTTTCCCAGTATCCTTCTTTTTTTTTTTTTTTTTAAGATGTTGGGGGTAGGAGTTTATTAATTAATTTATTTATTTTTGCTGTGTTGGGTCTTCGTTTCTGTGCGAGGGCTATCTCTAGTTGTGGCAAGCGGGGGGCCACTCTTCATCGCGGTGCGCGGGCCTCTCACTATCGCGGCCTCTCTCGTTGCGGAGCACAGGCTCCAGACGCGCAGGCTCAGTAGTTGTGGCTCACGGGCCTAGTTGCTCCGCGGCATGTGGGATCCTCCCAGACCAGGGCTCGAACCCGTGTCCCCTGCATTAGCAGGCAGATTCTCAACCACTGCGCCACCAGGGAAGCCCTTCCCAGTATCTTATACTATAGGAGCCAAGTATTTAATACTTGGTAAGTACTCAGACTCAGTGCCGCCTTTGGAGTAATTTTAATGAGATGAGCACTGGTGTAACTTTTGGCTATATCTGGCTCCTGGTGGTTGGATCATGTGTTACACTATTAGCAGTTTAGAAGTCTAGGAAACAATCACCCTTAAGTTCCTGGAAGAAGTACTTGAAAATGTTTACTGAACTGGGTCAGGCAAATCAGTCATTTAAAATTCTATCACATGTGCACATGCATCCTTAGTCTGAGATGGTAAGAATAGCTCAGGCATCACAAAGTGAGGTTTTAAAATGATGGTGGTTTATTTTGCCTGTGAATGAGAATTCTGAGTCACATTTAAATGCCCTGAAATGGACTTAAAGATTAATTTCACATTCCAAAGATCTGACTTCTTCAATTTGATTACGTTTATTTCCAGTATTACAAAAAGGGATAATTGACTTATCTACCTTAGGTTTTCTTTTAAGGCAATAGCAAAAGAAAATGACCTAGTATGTTAATTAGTGTAAAACACAATATTGAGTTAAAATTTCTGTCTCTTAAGTAGTCACTGGGATCTAATACCTTTCAAAGAGAATAAGAGGCTGTTTAAAATGTATCCTCAGAATAGTTGGACTATCCCTGTGTTTTTCCTCAGAGAGGTTTCTTGGGTTTGGAACTTAATTGGTTTATTTGAACTGTATATATTACCATCTTTAATCCTGTTCTGAAACTCCCTTAAGAAATATAAAAAAAAAAATCTCCAGGACATTCTTAAAGCCTCAAAATAGAATAGACTAATCCTTCACATGTTTCATAAGGTGGAAATCCATGTTCTGAACAGGAAGCATTTTTCTATTCTGCATCTTTAAAGAAAATAAAATTCCTACGTGTAACAGGAGGTAATTTGACTCACTGTACTTTATTGAAACACTTCTGATGTTAATAGCAAAGTTAACTATTTTTACCTTTAGTTACATTAACATTTTTCATATTTTATAGTGACTATTTACCATTTATTACTTTTTTAACTTGCTTTTTTTTTTCTTTACCTTCTGTTTTCTACTCCATAGTCTGTTATTCGATTGATTGAAGAAGCCAACTCTCGGGGTTTGAAAGAGGTCCGATTTATGATGTGGAACAACCACTACATTCTTCACAACTCATTCTTCAGGAGAGAAATAAAGAGGAGACCCCTCTTCCGTTCCTGTTTTATACTGCTTCCATATTTACAGTAAGTGTCCAGCAGAAAGTCTCATCTTTACTTCCATTTATGTAAATGTACACTTAATGCCAAAGAGAAAAAGACTGTAAAAGACTAACTTGATTATTACCTCTAGAATATAAAATTCTGAGTTATTCTTTAGATTTAATTCTTCAAAAAAATATAGTTCAGATAAGCTGCAATTAACCCAACACTAAAAGAGTGAGTATCCTATTGGATTTTTTGAACTGAAAAGCAGAGTTAACATTTTTCCACAGCTAAAAGTACTTATACAGTATCTGGAATAAGGCAGAGTTTGCATTTGCCTCCTTCATGGAAGATTGAGATACCCTTCCATGTTATGGGACTATTTCCCAGCCCAGGTAAACTGCCTTGGCAAGTAGAGAGAGTCCCTCAAGGTGGTGTTCTCCATTCTTCTTCCTTGAGTGAATTTGCATGGGAAGAATTCACCTTTTCAAATAATTTGCATTCTCATTTGCTCAGTCAGCCCCATCTTCCTATAATACTCACTAAAATTACCTGTCATACTTTTAGGTCGAGACTGAACTCATCCTTCTGAATTATAGGTGAGCTCTCCTTCCATTTTCCCAAGTGCCATTTTTCTTTTCCCTCTCTGGAGAGCCCACTGGCACATCTCCATAGGTCCCAAAAGCTGGGGCACATTACCATTAGCAAGGCCATGTCTGAAAGGTAGTATCTCTAGGGAAATCATTATCTACTCCAGTCAGATACACCATATTTAGAGCTTGATTTTTAAAATGCTACTAGGTTTACTTGGTTTTGTGAACTGGGGAAGTCTAGGGTAATATTGGTTGGTCTCTTCTGCTGATCTTTGAGGTAAAAATCTTCTTTTATATTCTTATTAGTAGTTTTTTATTCCAAGCCCAAAGTGTGTTTTTCCCAGATCATTATGGCAGAGTGTTAATGATTCTAATTCTGAGATTGCAAAGGGAACATTAAAAACAAAATATAAACAAAAATCCCTGAAATGCTAGGTACCCAAAAACAATTTGTTACTAAGGCAGATTTTAGAAATATATATATTGACTTGAGGTAGATAACGTGCTTTCTTCTTAGTTCAAGTTAAGGGTTTTTATTATTATTATTAGAAACTAATAAAAATGCCATTTCACTAGCACAGCTGGAGATAGTGTCAGCGTCCAGTAGTTAGGAACATACTGTCCTCCTAGTGAGATGGTAGAACTCATTAGTGAGACCGGCAGCTTGGCAAGCTGAGCCAATCAAGGAGATGCAGCTTCTGTGAGAGAGGAAGAATGCTCAGTCAGGTGCTGCAGTGTTGGGGGAGTTTTACAGAATAGTGAAAATTGATTTGTTTCCATCCTAAGTAATGATGGAATACCCTCTTCCCCCAACCTTTTTTTAAACTTAGGCTTGTTTTGTAAAAGTATGAACTGTAAAAATAATATGAGCAGTAGTAGAATTAATGCCACAGATATGGCCTTCCTATTTATAACATAGGCTTACAAGAGAACAAAGAAAGTCACTCTCTTTTCTTTTTAAAATTTCCTAGTTTAGTCTTCTTATCTGGAACGGTGATCATCAGGTATAAAGTAGTAGCTTAACAAGTCAAAGAGATAGTGCAGACATTTCAAGAGGAAAAGAGCAGAGAAGCACCAGGTTCACCAGGGTGGAATGGGTAAATGCAGCCTTCAGTTCCTGTCTGCCCTAGAGTCTGGGGCTGGCCTAGAGGGCAGAAAGAGGTGGGAGACTAATTCCAAAAAGCAGATTTCAGAAGTAGATTTCTAGAGAGACTGTGATCTTAGCCAGGAAGAAAATTTTGTTTTTAAGTGTTAGCAAACACAAAGGGTCAAAGAAAAACATAGGTGTCAAAAAGGCCACAATTATCAGGGAATCAGAGATGCCTAAGAATTGGGAATGCTGGAGTAGGGAGGTGGAGGGTGAGGCGAGGGCTTAGTTCATGAATTACGGCAAAAGCTTGGCTCTTTTTAAACGAGGGTTTCCCTGCTTTTTTTCCCCTTCCAGTTTTATTGACATATAATTGACATAAAACACTGTATAAGTTGAAAAGGTACAGCGTAATGACTTAATATATGTATATGTTGTAAAATGGCTACCACAATCAAGTTTAGCTAACATTCCTCATAGTTAAAATTTTTTTCCATGTGCTTGCTGATTTTTAACAGGGCTGATAAAAAGGATCTTATTCTTTAATATTCTTAGAATACTTGAGCTAAGGCTGCATAAGCACACAAATAGCAGATTTAGAGGTTTGGAAGTCCGTTTCAGCTGGAAGGACATCTGCCCTGCGCAATCACCTCATGGTCATGAGAAGGCCTGAGAGGATTTCTTTGACTCCTCCCCAAAAAGGATAAAATTAATTTTTACTTCATCACTGAAGTTAGGTTAGGAAACATCTTTCAGAACGGCCAGGGGAGGGAAGGAGAGTGATAAAAGGTGACCTTGGATTAGGAAAATTTGTTCTTCAGAGGCCCTTGAGTACAAGTGCCGTAGCCTTTGACTTTGCCTCTCTAAAGAAGGCTGGTTACGGTGTGGGAAGCTCACAGTATGTCATTGGAATACCCATGAGCTGAATACAAACTCAGCATTCTTGGAAAATAAAGCTACATTTGTAACTGTGCTTAAAATATGTATTTTTAACCCATGGTAACCAGAGTGTAGAGTTCCATCAGACAGAGTCTATATACATTTTTATGTTTTAGCCCAATTAAGATGTTGGCTTATTAAAAGTAAGCATCCATGGGTAAGAATGGATGCTTAACCAAATACGTAAAATCTGATTTAATGTCTTAGGATAGATGGGATTTATTTACACAGGCTCATCTTCAAGCATGTGTAAGGAAATAATAGATCCCCCAGTCCCCTGAAAAAGGAAAGGAGACACTTGAAGCTTTCATTTTGTGAAACTGATTTCTAGGCAGGAGTGCTAGCAGAAGGAAATGGAACAGTGTCTTCTATTGTCAGTGCCACGTTTTCAGTATGGCTGTGACAGCCTAAAACCTATTTTTGGGCAGAGTGGTTGGGAGGATCTTACCTTCCTCCTTCAATCCAGAAACCTCTGTTGGTAACTTCAACTCCTAAGAATACTGGGAAAACTGGCGAGTTAGGACTTACACTCTTTGCAGAGCAGGGATAGAGGGAACAGCTAAAAATAAGGAGCTTATAGCCTGTGTTTCCTGCCATTCCTCGAGAATGATGATGGCTTTTTAAGGGGTTACAGACCTATCAGAGTCTGATTAAAGCAGTAGGGGCCTCTCTTCAAAAAAATGTACCAGTGAAGGAAGGCTCTGGAGGAATCTGTCAGGGCTTTGTGAAAATGCTCCAGAAGATAAGAACTGTTGTGC
This sequence comes from Mesoplodon mirus, assembly GCF_964341445.2. Classification (NCBI taxonomy): domain Eukaryota; kingdom Metazoa; phylum Chordata; class Mammalia; order Artiodactyla; family Ziphiidae; genus Mesoplodon; species Mesoplodon mirus. The sequence goes on along the minus strand of NC_138982.1, from coordinate 71,399,738 downwards.
CCTCTGTCACGAAGGTTGGGGAAAACAGCACCCCTTTAGATCTGCTCCTGAACTTAAAAGCACCTGTGGGATTCTGCAGGCCCTGGATCCACCCAGAACTCTGTCTCTGTCTAACAAAGGGACTTTGAGGCACATTAATCATAGGCACAGCTACTTGAAGGGGGTGGGGGGTGTAGAGGAGGCAGGTTGTACCTTTATAGCAAGCCGTCTCCTAAAGGTCAAAAGGCTGTGGGGTAGTGACAATGGTAGTGGGAATCAGGCAGACCTGAACTGCAATCCTGGTATCCATCCATCATTTTCAAGCCTTGTTTAAAGATAAAAAAAGAAGACAAAGAAGAAGAAAATATATGTACATGTGAATTGTGAAATATATGGAAATGGAAGGAGTATGCACTTAGAAACTAGATGGGCCTGTCTCTGTTCTTTACTAGCTGTGCTGGCAGTTTCTTGATTTGAAAAGCGGGGATAACCAAGCCATTGTGTGGGATTATGACAAGTAGGGACACTGGGTGTGAAGTGCCTGGTCCACAGTATGTGCTCAGTGTAAGGTGGCTGTTGGTTAATATCCTCCTGGAGATTAGATGCATGTTCACCTATTGTTGTAACCTCTGTGTCCCAAAGCTCTTTTGAAAATTTCAGTTTCCTAATCCATTTGGCAGACTTAGGGCTTCCCCGTGACCACTGTATGCTGATGAGTGGAGTAGTACCCCAGCCCTGAATCTGGGTCTCAGGGTCAGGGTTATCTTTCTCTCTGCTTCTTCCCTTTTGCTGTGTTTTGAAAATGGCTAAGAAAAATGATTTAAATCATTTAATCAGGCAGGAATAAGTAACTGCTTGTCTAAACTCATCCTTCAAAGTAACAGACCTGAATTTAAGGTTCAAGGATATTCTGGTGTCTAGGGCTTAAAGTAATTAGCTCCATCTTAAGCACATCTAAAGCTATAACATTTGAATTGTATTGATGGTTTTGTTGTTATATGTGATATTTAAAACTGAAGCAAATGCCAACTTTCAATGCCTACTCCATGATTTGTTTTTATACAAAACCAAAGTATAAGCTTTTTATTTTTAATATTTTCTGTCATCTCCCTGTAAGCTCCCTCTTGCCCTGCTTCACTTTGCTTCACCTTGCCTCCACTCACTATGCTTCCCCATGTACACTAGCAATGATACGTTTTGTGCTTAGTACAGCAAAGTTTGAGGAACGTATATAAATTGTTCCTCCCTTGAAACGGAGCATAACTATATAGGCAAAAGAGGAATCCAGGATTCAGAAGGTGAAGATATTTATAAATTGGCACTTGCTTGCTTGCCTTGCAGCAGTACATTCCAGAGTTTTCTCCACAAGGAGGAGGCCAGGGGAAGCTAATAATAGGTTATCTCTATCCAGGCAGTGTTAGCTCTAAGGGTTTTTTTTCTTTAGTCGATAGCGTTTTCTCTGTTGTTTTTTTAAACAAGCGTTGACGCTATTCCAGTTAGCTGTGGAGCACCGTGTGTGCGATGGAGGTTGTGACGTAGAGCACCTTACTGCCGAGGGTTCACACTGACGTTCTCCCTCCCCCTTCTAGGACACTCGGTGGTGTTCCCGCACAGGCACCTCCGCCTCTTGAAGCAACCTCATCATCACAAATCATCTGCCCAGATGGGGTCACCTCAGCAAACTTTTACCCTGAAACTTGGGTGTATATGCATCCATCTCAGGACTTCATCCAAGTGCCTGTTTCTGCAGAGGACAAAAGTTACCGGATCATTTATAATCTTTTTCATAAGACTGTGCCTGAGTTTAAATATAGAATTTTGCAAATACTGAGAGTCCAAAACCAGTTTCTTTGGGAGAAATATAAAAGGTGAGTCAGCAGTATGAAAAGTTCCAGAGCTTTTCTTGATGTAGCTAATGACAAATGCAGAACATAATAGTAGAGACTTGCATAGAACTTAATGTTGTATTTGTTCATATATTAACTCACATATAATTCTCATAAGAGACCCACAAGAAAGATTATTACGATCTGCATTTTACAGAAAGGAAACTGAGTCACAGAAAAGTTTGGTAACTTGCCACAGGTCATACAGCTAATATGATACAGGTGCTGGAATTTGAACCCAGGCAGTCTAGCACCAGAGGCCTTGTTCTTAATCACTTTACTATGCTGCCTCTCAAGTCAGCAACAAATTAATGTAATTCAGAGGGGATACATGTAGATTTGAGGAACCTCAGAATTAAGAGACTCTCAGGTTGGTGGAATTAGGTAAGGAAGTCACCCTGAGAAGATGTGAGAACTAGATTTGAAATGGAAGAGAGAGCAAGTGAACAAATGGTTGATGGAGAAAAAAGGGAAAGGGCTTTTCTTGTCTGCAGTGGAAAAGGTAAGTTTAAACTTTTAGTATGATCTTTGATGACATTTTGCCCTTGGTAGCTACTTCAACATTTCCTCCCCATTGAAACCATAAGAAGAAGTTTATGACTACATCATGCCTATTAAACTGATCTATACCTTCATTTTTCTGAATTCCCTGTCCACTCTTTGCCTTAGGAAAAAGGAGTATATGAACAGGAAAATGTTTGGCCGTGACAGAATAATAAATGAGAGACATTTATTTCATGGAACATCCCAGGATGTGGTAGATGGAATCTGCAAGCACAACTTTGACCCTCGAGTCTGTGGAAAGCATGCTACAATGTTTGGACAAGGCAGTTATTTTGCAAAGAAGGCAAGCTACTCGCATAACTTTTCTAAGAAGTCCTCCAAAGGAGTCCATTTCATGTTTCTGGCTAAAGTGCTAACTGGCAGATACACGATGGGCAGCCATGGCATGAGAAGGCCCCCTCCCGTGAATCCCGGAAGTGTCACCAGTGACCTGTATGACTCTTGTGTGGATAATTTCTTTGAGCCTCAGATTTTTGTCATCTTCAATGATGACCAGAGTTACCCTTATTTTGTTATCCAGTATGAAGAAGTCAGTAACACTGTTTCCATTTGAAAAATCTTGGTACTGATAAATTATTTGTATAAACTCAATCCAGCATTTGTAGCAGGTTTTGGATGGGTGGGCCAGAGTGGGGAACAGCATTGACATTAATAGGGCACTTTTAAGACCCATTTTTTTTAAGTTGCCAGAAAGTGGAATTTTTTTTTAAAGAAAAACACAAGTTTTAAAATGACCACTTATTCTTTAATTATTTACTAATTGTTGTTAGTGTACTCAGTGTGGAAAAGACTACAGATTGCATACTCTTTTCATTCACACCTGTACATATAGGCAGCAGTGTTATTAGAAGCATTTTTTATAAAGAAACTGAACAGCCTAACTAATTACATGTGGCTTAAGCCTGGTAGAAGTTGGGCCAAATGAAATGGAGGCTGTGAACAAAGTGAGGATTCTATTTATTTACAAAGATTAAAACTGACTGGAATTAGTACTACCATATTTAATCCCTGTGCAAAGCATCACTGCTGTGGTGTAGGATAAGTTCATGACATTCTGGTGGGTGGAAAGAAATTTCTATTTCTATCATCAGTAGGACTGAAATATGTCACCCAACCAGAGAACATCAATGACTTTAACTGTTCTGCAGAGTTTACCCGAGAACTCAGAGTTCTGTTTAGAGGAAGTAAGAAAAAAAAAAAAAGGAACCATTTGAAAAGTCTGTCACCAGCAAAATTTTTCATTAACTAGTTACATGAAATGTGATTCTCGTGTTAAACTTCAGCGTTGGAAAACTCAGTCTCTTTCATTATCATCCCACCCCAGTTTGAAGGAGCTGGGCATCTAATTTGGTTAAAGCCAGTCTCGAGAATTATAAGTATTACCTTATTTTAGGATTCCAGACCTAGGCCCTGACCAAAGGTTTTAGAGAAAGGAAGTACATCTGTAACTGAACTGGTCAGGTTTTTTACTGTGCTTTGCACAAAGTAGACCCTCAAAAGAAGTCTTTGTTGACATGGAAATATTGTTAAAGGTGTAGCTCCCACCTTTCCGCCTGCTTTGCCAGATGCAGCTGGGTTCCCTGGCCAACTCTGTATTTTACACTACTTCACAGAAACACAGACTTGGAAATTGTGCCACTGGCCCAGCAGGAGCAGTGTTAGGTGAACATGCCACTGCCTCAGCTCAGAGAGGTAGCAGCTTGGTGTACTTCGCCTTAAGTAAAGCAAATGGACCTGGATTTATAAAAGCAGTAGTGGTTGTTCACAAAAGAATTCACCACGGAATTCTTTCAGGTACCAAGCTCCCCTAGTATGTTTGTGGTTATTTCATTTACACACAACCCTTCAGGAACTTCTGTGTTGTTGAAAGCAAGATCTATCTATCCTGATGTCTCAGTGACTCGGCCTGTTTAAGCACTTACCAGGGCTTCCACACAATAATTTATTTTGCCCTAGTAGACCTTGTTGTTTGCTGCCATTGGCATGAAGCAGCCAACTGAGGCTGGTACAGTTGTCCTTTCATTCAATTGTAACTTGTAAACCAGTGATTCCAATCTTTTTCAAGTTAAGACACCTTACCGTTGCTTATTTGATTTTATGAAACTTGTTCCGTTTTTTCTCCCTAAAGGAAAAAAAAAGCTTTATGACATATTTATTTTTTTAATAAAACTGAGCAAAAATAAAAGTTCTGGTAATTCTTTAAAACTTTTTCTTGTGGTTTTGGTTCCATTTAAGACAACTGCGTTCAACACGTCGTGGGTGACCTGTAAATGCTGGTCGGTTGCTTGAATGAATGTGTGATTGAATGAATGAACAGACCTAACCAGACACTACTGCCTAAACACTTGTGCTCTGAGAATCAGCAAAAAATACATTATCTGGCAGTCAACTATAAGTCACAAGAGAATAGTGAATATTTTATTTTGCAGGTAAGTGCTTGAGGGAAAGGGACAAGTTTTATTTCAGCAAACTGCTGTAGTAAAAAATATGACCAGGTTATCCCCTGCAACAAGTGCTGAAGGAAATAAAGTGTAAAAATCTCATCTGCTCTCAAGCACTTCTGCTTTCAGTTAACCTAAAGTGACCCAGTTGGTAAATGTGAGCCTCTCTGACAGTACTTTCTCTCCAGTGTAATGATTTTTAAATTCATGTATAGTATTGTATGTTCCAACTAAGCAAGAACTATGGAATCAGACTAAATTTTGTAATGGTTCCATGGATTTTAAAACATACTGAAAAGCATTCAGTAAATCTATCTCCCTACTGGCACAGCTGTAATTTACACCATTTCAGAAAGCTGGAACTCACTCTTAAACTATGGTTAAGATTTTCAGAGGGAGTCTGCAAACTAAGATAGTCCAGTGTCATACAATTCTGTAGACAGGAAGGTTTATGTGTGCAAAGTTAATAAATATTGGGCCTTTGTATTCATAAATTCTAAAACCCAACTCCACCTTTTGCTACAAACCTCTTTTAGTAAATAGCTTAGATATAAAAATAATTATTAGGGCCTGAAATACTGATCTTTGAGGAGGAATTTTTGTTATACTAGGTCTGAAAATGACTTTAAGAAAAAAGAATATATTCAATACCCAAACAGTCCTATATGGTCAGTTTAAATCAGGGGTTTTTCCCCCTCCTTTATTTAAGGAAGGTAAGATGGTTTCATGTGGTTAGTTTACTCATCTTTGTAGGTTTTTTTTTTTTGGTTTTTAAGACTACAAATGATAAGAATGTTCCAACTTTGAGACCCTATAATGCAAATTTTTGTAAAATGCTGTACAAATCAATAGTGTTTATTTACAAATTAAGAGCCCTAAGCAGTATGGAGGCTCCTCAAAAAACTAAAATAGAATTACCCACTCCTGGGCATATGTCCCAGACAAAACTCTAATTCAAAAAGATACATGCACCCCTATGTTCATAGCAGCATTATTCACAATAGCCAATACATGGAAACGACCTAAATGTCCATCAACAGATGAATGGGTAAAGAAGATGTAAATATATACAGTGGAATATTAGCCATAAAAAAGAACGAAATAATGTCATTTGCAGCCACATGGATGCAACTAGAGATTATCACACCAAATGAAGTAAGAAAGAGACAAACACCATATGATATCATTTACATGTGGAATCTAAACTATGACACAAATGAACCTATCTACAAAACAAAAACAGACTCAGAGACATAGAAAACAGACTTGTGGTTGCCAAGGGGGAGGGGGCAGGGAGAGGGATGGATTGGGAGTTTGGGGTTAGTAGATGCAAACTATTACATTTAGAATCCATAAACAAGGTCCTACCATGTAGCACAGGGAACTATACCAGATCTCCTGGGATAAACCATAATGGAAAAGGATATAAAAAAAGAATGTATACATGTGTGTAACTGAGTCACTTTGCTATACAGCAGAAATTAGCATGACATTGTAAATCAAGTATACGGCAAAAAAAAGAAAAAGCCAGAAGCATTTTCCTTAAAAATGAGAGTGTTGGGTTTTAAAAACAGACCCATCTAGTTTATTGACTTAGGTACTCATTGCAGACAAGTTAGAGAAATAAAACTTTTCCTTAGCTTGCTTACCTTACTCATAAGCTATCATCATCATAGGTAGAAAAAGATGTTATCGAAGAGTTTCATCAGCATTATTAGTTGGTCTTATTGCTTTACTCACTCTTCAGCATATTTTTTGGGACACTAACGCTTGAATGGAACTCTCAGATGGCAGCTCTTTTAAGGCTTTAATCTTACATGAATGGAAGATTTGTGTGTTAGAAGTGTTTCATGAACACTGCTAAATCCTCCAAAGCAAAGATGCCCACCCACTTTGATGATGTCAGAATTTTATGGGCTTAATTGTTCTTAAGTACCTAATTAATAAGATGAAAAATGACCAAAAGCTTCTATGAATTCAGTGATCTTTTAAAGCAAATTCATATTAACATCACAACAGTATCTACGCTTGATATGTAGGATATATTTAGTCTACAGGCAACGTTTAGTGCTCACATGGATTAATGGGCTCCTTACAATAACTCCCATATGCTGCTAAAGTTTACAGCCAACAGGCTGGAAACCACTGGGCTAGACTATTTCTATATTCAAGTTTTATGTCTATCTCAATTATATCCAGTCCTAAAACACCCTTAATCAAATCAGCTAAGAAGCTCAACCCAGTGTTCAAGAGCCTCTAACCCTTCTAAAATAACAAGTTTTAGGTGCCAAGTTGTCATTTGTGGGGCCTTATGTCCACATACATCAGCTGCACTTCCGAGTGTTTCACAGCACATTAAGGACTGCATCTAACAGATCTGAGTGGCAAGAGAACACTAAACAGGTGCTATTCAATTATATGATAATGCAAGACTCTTCAATGCTAATATGAAATTCTTGTGCAACCATCAGTTTACAAATTTTTTTGAGGAACAGTGATGGATTTGGGCCATTAACGCACACTTTTCTGACAAAGGTCCTCCTTGAAGATTTGCATTTCATAGTATCTTGATTAAGGATTTAAATCACAATTTCTAAGCTGAGTTCAATGAACTGTTCCACTTAGGAGTAGCAGCCATAAATCTAATGAGAATTACTCTCAATGATCTAAGCCAACTGAACCCAGTAACTACAAGCTTTAGTTCCAACCACTCATAAATGTAGCTGAATTTCTTCTAAATGTAAATTTCTACCCATATGACTACATTTTCTAAAAATACAAGTTTGTGGTCTCATTTATAATTCACTTGTAGGCATATATAAGTCAGTGCCGGATAGGAGTAGGAATGCAGATTTTGTGAATCATTGTTACTCAATTTTGCAGTGAATTACTGTCATCAGAGAGCAGTGGCTTAGTCACAAGCCTGTCTGAGAAAGTCACACAATCTTAGTGTGTGGCTTGTGGACTGAGATAAAGAATGTAAAGCAGCACAGTGCCTGGCTCATGGTATACAATCAAATTTTAGCCAGTGATAGTAATAATAGAAGTAGTAGTAGGGTAGGCTGAATAACGTCCCCAAAATATCCAAGTCCTAATCCCAGGAACCTGTGAATACGCTATAAGGCAAACAAGGCTTTGCAGACATGATTAAGGGTCTTGAGATGGGGAGATGATTCTGGATTATCCTAGGATGCCCAATGTAATCACAAGAGTTCTTGTAAGAGTGAGGCAGAAGGTCAGAAAGAGATTGGAAGATGTTACGGTGCTGACTGTGAAGATGGAGGATGAGGCCATGAGCCAAAGAAGGCAGGTGGCCTTTAGGAGCTAGAAAAGGTAAGGAAACATGCTCCCTTAGAGCCTCCAGAAGGAACGCAGCCCTGCGGACACCTTGGCTTTAGGAATTCTGGCCTCCAGAACTTTTTAAGATAATACATTTGTGTTATTTTAAGCTACAAGTTGGGTTAATTTGTAACAACAGCAATAGGAAGCTAATACAAGAAGTAAATATAATAGAAACTATATTGAAGAATCATCAGGAAGCTGTTCTAATATAAATCAGTAATTAAAAAGAACACTACAAATATGAAAAATTCCAACGCTTGTTGGAAATCTTTTAAAGGTTATGTGAAATCCCAAGAGAGTAGGCCGCCCGTGGCTTCCCAGGAGTGGTATACACGCATACCAAAGACAAACCTCACTTAAAATAAGGCTGCTTCTAAGAGGTATTTAAAGACTGAATAAAGACAAGCACTGCAGTTGGTCAGATAGCCCAGTCTTCATGAAAGACGGGAGAGAAAGCAAATTGCTTTTGAGAAATGGTTGGTGAAAAAGATGTAGGGATGAAAAATGTTAGCACTGAGATTGTCTAATAGTGGGTTTACTTTGAAGATTCAAGCCTCTTTTGAGTGATCTTTTGTTCCTGCTAGGAAAGAGTACACATCTATTTAGAAAACATTTGTTGACTAGCTCCTAGAACCCAGGGAATTCCTCCTTGAAAGGGTACTGCTCCAGGATATAAAGTAGCTTCCTTTAACTTAGCAAGGTACAGAGTTTTCCTCAGCCCCTTGTTAAGGAATATCAGAAACTCTTGTCTTTTTACTGCCTCAAACTGCAAGATTAACTCCACTCTTAACCAGCTCCTATTTTTCTGTAATCAGGAACTTCTTAACAGAGGACCTCATTTGGAGCTTTGTTTTGAAGGAATGAACATCCGTTTAGCTTTGCTTTTCTCTGTTACACCTTCCTCCAAAGAGTCTTGTGGAGAGGGTCAAGGAAATCAGTTTACTGCGGTAAAAATACATAAAGATGTCTTAAATCATAATGAATACAATGAATTCTTAATCTCTCATAACAGAAATCCAGAACAGGTTATTCCAACACTGATTAATTCAAAGGTGCAACAGCTCCCAGGATTCTGTATGATTCTCTTGGTTCTCCCCTCATGATTACAAAATAAGTGCTCTGGCTCCGAGTACTACAATACATCTCACTTGTGACATCCAAAAGTAGAAAGGGGTGATCCTCATCTAGTGCCTTTTATTTTTTCTTTCAAGAGTTAGTAAATCTTTCAAAAGCCTCCTAGTTGACTGCCATTTTTGTCTTTTGTCCTGGGTTGCATCTGGTGAGCATGCTTAAACCAATCCCTGGCAAGGGGTACAGAATCACTATGAAAGATGTGGACTAACCAACAGTCACTCCCTAAGGCAGGGGACTAATCCATTAAGCAAGTGATGACCCATAACTGAACAAGATTGGGGTTTTGTTAGGAAAAAGGAAAATGGCCATTGGGGATAAAAACCAACAATCATCTATCTCAAATATTGTTTTCAAGGTTAAATGAAGGAATTGTATTAAAGAGCACCCCTTGGGGAAGTTTTTCGATCTATTTCACAAAGACCCTGGGTACCCATTTACTTAAAGACCAAATGGTTATGGAAGAAAAACATCACTTCAGAAAGCTTATAAACTGACTTAAAGCTGGATTTACCACTGTCTGGTCTGTGAAACTTCCAGATTCTAAGTGGAGCTATTTTTAATATGAAACTTTGGCCCTTATAATGGACTGACATCAAAAAGATCGTGCAGCATGGAACGCAGAAACAAATCTTAGCACCATTATCTCCATGTGGGGTAACTTTAGCAGGTCAGCATCAGTTTCCTTATAATAAATAACCTCATGGGCTGTATAAGGAATAAAAGAGAATTCATGTAAAATGTTTAGCACAATAATAAATAAGTAATAAAGCTGACTTCTTGTTACTTGAGTCCAAGGACTCAAATGAGGCAAACTTGAAGATCTATATTTGGGAGCAGGGATAAATCCCTGTAAAGTTAAAGTATCCAGTTTCTTTGGTTTTAAACTCAAGATCTCCTACTTCCTAATCACAATTTTAAAACTATAAACTACAAACATTAAAAAAATACAGCTAAGTAGAAAATAATGAAAACATACTTCAATTAAAGAAAAAATAGAGTTGACCACACACACACACAAAAAAAGTTAACTGTCTACCCCATCTCTTAGCATCAATGTCAACCCCTCAGCTTTATGGAACTGCTACAGCAGGCTGGGGTTCTCACTCAGAATTTGGGAGGGGAGGTAGGATTGGCAATGGGCAGCATCAGAAATGGACACTCATCCCTCAGAATTTGCTGGGACACTATAGGCCTTGAGTTTGTGGCAGTGAGATAAGCCTACTTGGAGACGATAAAGTTAAATTATCTTATTATCAGCAAGCAAACTCAGTAGCTTTCTCCATTAATGCACACAAACATATCATGGAATTAAGGTATTACCAGGCAGTATCTGACTGAGAAACTCAGGAATACCCCATCTTGGGTGGGACCCGTTCTGCCTTGGACCCATCACTTCACCTTCCCACAAGATCTCTGAGGAGGTATTTGCCCAAAGGAAGCAAAGCAAAGAGACTCTTTATTATCATCTAGGGTCTTGACTCCAATCTCTCTTTTTTTTTTTTTTTTTGCGGTACGCGGGCCTCTTACTGTTGTGGCCTCTCCCGTTGCGGAGCACAGGCTCTGGACGCGCAGGCTCAGTGGCCATGGCTCACGGGCCCAGCCGCTCCGCGGCATGTGGGATCTTCCTGGACCGGGGCACGAACCCGTGTCCCCTGCATCGGCAGGCGGACCCTCAACCACTGCGCCACCAGGGAAGCCCAACTCCAATCTCTTAATACAGTAAACTGGACTGAGGGTTGGAAGGTGGAAGGCTACTTTTTCTATTATTAGTTAGGACCAAATGCCCTCGGATCTAGCAGGATATATAGAAGTCCTGCTTCAACTACTCCCTATTTCCAATGCCTTAATTGGGGTTAAGCCTTTACTCCTATGATACAAAGAAAGACCAGTTTAATTCACTTTCCTCTCAGCTCTAAGAAGAGAAAAGTATTCATTATTTAGAGCAAGGGTTAACAAACTTTTTCTATAAAGAGCTTGATAATAAATATTTTAGACTTGGTGTGTCACACAGGATCTCACAGCTGCTGAACCCTGCCATCGTAGCACAATAGTAGCCCCAGATGATGTGTAAGTGAATAAGAATCACTGTGTTCCAATAAAACCTTACTACCAGCCTGAGGTCATCTATGCTGTATATCACTTTTCATTCAATGTAAATAATTGAACCATAGTTAGTTTATTTGACTTGTTACATGAGATGTCCAGGTACTGTATTAAATTTTTGCTTCTTGCTCCTACTGTAGCTGTGCTCCTAATTACAGGGAATGTACTATTATTACTTGTTAATGTTTTATTTTCTTTCCCTCCCTATCCTATATTAGACTATGTTCAACTCAGAAAGAAAACGGAAAACCTTTAAGAAGTCTAAGTCCTTGTGGCTGACATTACTTGTGAAGGCATGGTTTTCACTTTGGGGTCAGTGGTGGATCATGAGGCCACTATGGGAAGGCTTCCATCATTGCACTGATAGACACACCAGTTGAAAGGCAGTCCCATCCTTGCTGTTCTGGTTCAATAGAAACCTCCCATCAGAGGACAGAATAGATGAGAATCCAACTGGATAAAATGGTGGCAGATGATCAGTCTCTTACTGGGGTTCCAAGTGGATGGAAACATTTTCTGACTTTGGAATTTTCTGTCATAGGGTGGCCAAGGGCCTAAAGAAGTCCCTAAAGGCAAGAGGTCACTTATAATAATCCCCATCCCCTTTTTTCAAGAGTTAGAGTTGTCTCAATGGTGGTGGGGTTCCCCAGAGCCAAGAAATAGTACAGGGCATTTCACTGGAGACAGTGAAAGACAACAGGATGGAAAGGGTAGAAACTATATTACAGAGCTATGACCATATATTTGACAAGGCTCAGGATCAGCCCCAAGTCTGAAGAGGCCTCAATGTCAGATATGCAAGAGATCAGCACTGGGACATGGGTTTTATTCTAGTCTTCTCTCCAGAAATGGGAGAAGAGGGTATCTAACGAGTAAAAAAAATGTTAGAAGCTGCAGACATACCTAGAGACAAAATAAAGACCTCCAGTGAGCTTTGGCGGGTATTCATAGAATTGCCACAGGACCACAGAAAAGCCGGCGAGGTGGTAGTGATGGCTATGGGGGTAGTGATTATGATCATTGGGGTGATGATGTCAGTCCTTCATGTTTTTGTTTTTGTTTTGTTGTTTTGGCCACGCAGTGCAGGTTGTGGGATTTTAGTTCCCTGACCAGGGACCGAACCTGGGCCCTTGGCAGTGAGAGCATGGAATCCTAAACACTGGATCTCCAGGAAATCCCCCTTCATATTGATTTGACTGTGATGATAGCAGTGGTGATGTGGTGGTGATGGAGATGATATGGTGACGGTGGTAGTGGAGTCATGCTCATCGTCAAGGTGGTCATGTAGGTCATGATGGTGGTGATGGTGATGATGGCACTGTTGCTATCAGTAGCGGTGGCGGTTGAAAGAGAAAAAAATAAAGACACCTAGTACTTGATCTAGACAGAAAGTAGGGTTAATAAATTATATAGTGTCCAGCTCCACTACAAAGACTCACAAGAAAAGTACAAAAATTTTGACCTTGAGCCCTGCCTCAGAATTCAATCTGATAATTTTGGAGCCAGAAAAGAAAAACAGTAGATTCAAAAGCTTCTATTGATTGTTTAGTGAGAAATAGAGGCCTATGGTGAATGGTTTTCTTCTTCTTCTTCTTCTTTTTTGGAAGATATGTTAATGGATTCTTGATTTTGAAAGTGAAGCTTTTCACCACCTCCACTCTTGATGGCTTGATGGAGAGGGTCAGGGCTGCCTTATTGTACAACTTCAGGGAGTGTTATTCACGCATCTGTGTGAATAGCACCCTGGAGGAGTTTAATGCTCAGACTGCAGCTATGCTTAAGGCCTTGGCATGATAGAGTAGCCTGTAGTTGTCTGAGAAACTGGGGCAGGGATTCAAGGAAGAGCTAAGAAGGCAGAAAGTTCTCGGAAGGGAAAGAGTAGTGCCAACAACAGGGAGACAGGCCAGGCCCAAAGCTGTACAGAATCGATAAGATATTCCCAGCAGTGGACAGCAGTCCATGAACTTAGGAAGGGCGTTGTGTGATACCGAAATTTTAAGTTGATTTCTGTTCAGAACAGTATTTACCCTGTGTTATCCACACACATAAGTCTTAAGGCTTATGATAGCCTTGAGTCTCAAGGAATGCTGGAAATGAGATTATGTCCACTCTTGGGAGTCATGTGGAGAAGGAATAGGATGGAAGACTACAGGTGATGGACAACTGAGCGAGGAGAGAGATATCAAGCAGCCACCAGGAAAATGTAACCACCAAAAGAATTTAAGAACCTTCTGCAGAAATTCAGGGGCATGTGCTGGCCTTCTCATAAAAAAGTGAGATGGGAGGAATTGAGTTACTTCATTGGAATATTAAAGAAAAGAGTGACCCGGGAAGGCTGGAAATGTTTATTGAATATTTATGATATTTACTGAACATTTATTATGTGCTACACTATGTATTAAATGCCGGGCCTTATCTCAATTTACAGTGAGAAAATAAGACTTATAATAAATTATTTAGATCAAGAGAATGTAGCCAGTGAGTGGCAGAGCCCTATTTAAACCTATCTGCTAAATTCCAAACTCACACTCAAAAACCACCGGTCTCCAAACACTGTGATGATACGTTCCCATCATTAAAAAGTTTGGAGGCATGCACCACAATCTCTGTATATTTATTTACTTATAAATTATATATAATGTACATATCTTCTCCACTAATAAATTATATGCATTATAAAATAGACATGAAAATAGAAAAGAAAGAGATGAAGTAATTTTTAAATGTTTTAAAAACAAGAAATGTAGTGTTTTTATATTTATTAAATGTACACAAATATTTTTATTCTTACTAAAAAATAATAATAGTAGCTGGAAAAAGCATATCACGAATATATCCAAATGGAAAATGTCCATCACCGACTAAGCTTACTAAATCATAATAGTCATTTTTTCATTCTTAACTTCCTTAGTTTTGGAAGTCCTAGCCATGGCAATCAGAGAAGAAAAAGAAATAAGAGGAATCCCAATTGGAAAAGAAGTAAAACTGTCACTGTTTGCAGATGACATGATACTATACATGGAAAATCCTAAAGATGCTACCAGAAAACTACTAGAACTCATCAATGAATTTGGTTAAATTGTAGGATACTAAATTAATCAACAGAAATCTCTTGCATTTCTATACACTAAAGATTAGAAAGAGAAATTAAGGAAACAATCCCATTTACCATTGCATCAAAAAAGAATAAAATACATAGGGATAAACCTACCTAAGGAGGAAAAAGACCTGTACTCTGAAAACTATAAGATGTTGATGAAAGAAATTGAAGATGACACAAACAGATGGAAAGATATACCATGTTCTTGGATTGGAAGAATCAATATTATGAAAATGACTATACTACCAAGATAATCTACAGATTCAATGCAATCCAAATTACCAAAGGCATTTTTCAGAGAACAAAAAAATTTTAAATTTGTATGGAAACACAAAAGACCCCAAATAGCCAAAGCAATCCTGAGAAAGAAAAACAGAGCTGGAGGAATCTGGCTCCCTGACTTCAGACTATACTACAAAGCTACAGTAATCAAGACAGTATGGTACTGGCACAAAACAGAAATATAGATCAATGGAACAGGATAGAAAGCTCAGAAATAAATGCAAGCACCTATGGTCAATTAATCTATGAAAAAGGAGGCAAGAATATACAATGGAGAAAAGACAGTCTCTCCAATAAGTGGTGCTGGGAAAACTGGACAGCTATATGTAAAAGAATGAAATTAGAACACACCCTAATACCATACATAAAAATAAACTCAAAGTGGATTAAAGACCTAAATGTAAGGCCAGATACTATAAAACACTTAGAGGAAAATATAGGCAGAACACTCTATGACATAAATCGCAGCAAGATCTTTTTGGATCCACCTCCTAGAGCAGGGAAAATAAAAACAAAAATAAACAAATGGGACCTAATGAAACTTGTAAGCTTTTGCACAGCAAAGGAAACCATAAACAAAAAGAAAAGACAACCCACACAATGGGAGAAGATATTTGCAAATGAAGTGACCAACAAAGGATTAATCTCCAAAACATACAAACAATTCAAGCAGCTCAATATTAAAAACAACAAACAAACACCCCAGTCAAAAAATGGGTATAAGATCCAAATAAACACTTCTCCAAAGAAGACATACAGATGGCCAAAAAACACATGAAAAGATGCTCAACATCACTAATTATTAGAGAAATGCAAATCGAAACTACAATGAGGTATCACTTCACACCAGTCAGAATGACCATCATCAAAAAGTTTACAAACAATAATGCTGGAGAGGGTGTGGAGAAAAGGGAACCCTCCTACACTGTTGGTGGGAATGTAAATTGGTACAATTATGCAGAACAGTATGGAGGTTCCTTAAAAAACTAAAAACAGACCTACCATATCCCACTCCTGGGCATATATCCAGAGAAAACCATAATTTGAAAAGATATATGCACCCCAATGTTCACTGTAGCACTATTTACAATAGCTGAGACATAGAAGCAACCTAAATGTCCATGGACAGAGGAACGGATAAAGAAGATGTGGTACATATATACAATGGAATATTACTCAACCATGAAAAAGAATGAAATAATGCCATTGTAGCAACATGGATGGACATAGAGATTATCATACTAAGTGAAGTAAGTCAGACAGAGAAAGACAAATGCCATATGATATCACTTATATGTGGAATCTAAAAAAATGATATAAACTTATTTACAAAACAGAAACGGACTTACAGATATTGAAAACAAATTTATGATTACCAAAGGGGAAAGGTGGGGGGAGGGATAAATTAGGAATTTGGGATTAACATATACACATTACTAGATATAAAATAGATAACCAACAAGGACCTACTGTATAGCACAGGGAACTCTATTCAATATTCTGTAATAACCTATATGGGAAAAGAATCTGAAAAAGAATGGATATAGGTATAACTGAATCACTTTGCTGTACACCTGAAACTAACACAACATTGTAAATCAACTATAATATAAAAATTAAATTTAAAAACTGTTTTAAAAACAAGAAATGTAGTGTTTTTATATTTATTAAATATACATAAATTTTTTGTTCTTACTAAAAATTAATAATAGTAGCTGGAAAAATTATATCATGAATATATTCAAATGGAAGATGTCTATCACTGACTAAGCTTACTAAATCATGATACCCATTTTTTTCATTCTTAACCTCCTAGACAAAGATTTCTGTTGAAATTCAGCTAGTAAATATTCATATTTCCAGATGTCAGTCATTCTTGCAAACTAATAGAGAAGTGTTGTATTTTTATATTTTTAACCTATGGCTTCAAATTCCATCGAAACTCTTCATTTAGATGACTTTTAAATGGAAAATTTCATTTCCGACTGTTTCTAAGAATGCACGAGAATATTTTTATGTGATATACTTTTTTTTTAGAAATAGAATCACATAAAATGGAAACACATCAAAATATTCTTTTTCAAAATATTCTCTCCAAAGTATGTCTTGTGAAATAGATAAGTATTTCTTATACATCATTTGAAAGTGAAAAGACAGTGTCATTTGAAAAGACAAAAATGTTTGTTTTGTGTTTTTTCGAAAATGTCTTCTAACTCACTAGCGTCAGCTACTTGTCATCAGAAGAAAAAGTCAGAAACTTTGAAACATTAGTGTTTTCATAAAAATAAGAATGTATAACTCATCTTTTTTTTTTTTTTTTTTTTTTTTTTTTTGCGGTACGCGGGCCTCTCACCGCTGTGGCCTCTGCCGTTGCAGAGCAAAGGCTCCGGACGCGCAGGCTCAGTGGCCATGGCTCACGGGCCCAGCCGCTCTGCGGCATGTGGGATCTTCCTGGACCAGGGCACGAACCTGTGTCCCCTGCATCGGCAGGCAGACTCTCAACCACTGTGCCACCAGGGAAGCCCCTGTATAACTCATCTTTAATGGTACCTTTCTTTTAAGCATTTTATCATGAGATAACCAGTGAATCTAGATAAGAGACAAAGATTTTCATGGCCACAATCCTCCCATACCTATCTTATAAAATTTTACAAAAATAAAACTATTTAGACAGGGTTTGGCAAATGTTTTCTGTAAAGGCCTTGATAGTAAATATATTAGGTTTTCCAGGACATACAGTCTCTACTGCAACTACTCAACTCAGCTGTTGATGATACTAAATAGATAATATTAAACCAAGGAGCATGCTGTGTAAATAAAACTTTATTTACAAAAACAGGTATCAGGTGGGATTTGGATGTGGCCATGCTTTGCAGATGCAAGACTTAGGGTGGTATAATCCTTAACTCCACTCAACGAAGCGCAGATAACCTGCCGTATGTTACTCCAAAACGGAAAAGAGTCCTAGTGCCTCCATCTCCTCTGGGAACCTCTCACCTTTTCCCGAGGGTACTATGTCTAACTGTATGTGATGTATCCCCATCCAACAGACAGGCCTGATGAGGGTGCCAGTGTCAAAGTTCAAAGTTGGGGAAACAAGATTTTTCTTAAATACCTTTAGATAAAAAGTGAATGTAAATAGATGTTCCAAATTTTTGTCTTTCATCTCAGTGGATCATTGTTTACACCCCACTCTGGAGATCTTCACTCAAAATTATTGCACGTCTGGCTGTGAAAGCAGATCATTGGGATAAAAATGGGTGGTGAAGTGAAGGAGCGGGTTGTGGGAGCTTTACAGCCTCTAACACTAGCCAACTTTCAGATTGTTGGGCGTGGGGGGCGGCAATGTGATGGCGGCCTTCAAGGATGAAGGTCAAAGACTACAGAGGTGAACCAATGGAAGAAGAAATAGAACAGGGCTTGGGCTTTGGACAGACTTTCTAATCACCATCCATCCAAAGTCTGTTGTGCTCTTACCACACTCTGTTGTTATGATTTAATAAAAGGTATGTCTCTACCAGTAGACTGGGAGCTAGCTCCATGAGGGTATCTTTATATCGTTAGTACCCTTTTTTTTTTTCTTTTCTTAGAAACCAGGTGTCATGAACACTCAAATAATGTTTGCTGAGTGAATGAATGCAGAGGTAAAGAAGTGCCACAAGATTTGGGACTCTTTCTTAAGGAATAAGGTTAATTTAAGATGAACAAAATAAGACAGACACATAAAAATATAAGTCAGTGTATGTCTCCAAAGTGTCCCTGTGCATCTCAGCACCACCCCAAGTGAGGGAGGGAGGAAATTACTATGACTCAGGAGAAAGGGATATTTCACCATCACCAGGAGATGTGCTACATAAGGAGATGCAAGGTAAGCAACCAGTTTTTTTAATTGCGTTTTTTCCACAGATAGCCAGAGTGGCA
The DNA here is from genome assembly GCF_964341445.2 of Mesoplodon mirus. NCBI lineage: Eukaryota > Metazoa > Chordata > Mammalia > Artiodactyla > Ziphiidae > Mesoplodon > Mesoplodon mirus. The sequence continues at coordinate 71,380,986 of NC_138982.1, read as the reverse complement.
ATTATTTAGTTGATTTGATCAACACAGACTGCAGAACTGGAAAATTCTGGTAAAACACAACCTATTTCATGCCAAATTATGTGGTTTGTTCGGACTTATTGAACTGGAAAAGGCCAAATCACTTTTCACTTGGCACTGCATAAATATTACCTACAATGGTTAAGGGCAGAATCCCAGACCATGTCAAGATATCAGCCAGCTGATGACATGTAGTCCTCAAGCAGGCATGGCTTCCCCTGAAAACAAAGGCTAATCCTATCTTCTGTATTTCATATGTTTGAGCTGTTATCATTTTATATATCTCAAGTGTTGTTAAACCTGGATATTACTTGTCAACTAAGATTCTTTCAGTCACACTAATCTTCGTGAGCCTTATATATAGGTTTGTGCTAGCTCTGAAAATTCCTGCTGAATCAACATATTCACTTCTCTTTGGGATAGGGAAATGGACCACACAGTTTGAAACGGAGTGAACAGAGATGTGAGTAAAATGTAAAAGTAGGAAATTAATGTTACTTTTCAAGTAGCAAAGGACTCTGCTTGGAGAAAGAAAAGCTAAACTCTAGTCCCAGCTTTTCTGATAGCTTTATCCAAGTTACCCAGCCCTTCTAGGCCTCAGTTTCCTCATCTGTAAAATGAGTGGGTCAGATCTCTACTAAGACTTCTAACTCCATGATTCTAAGACAAATGAAGAATTAATACATCTGTCTTTAATACTGAAGACCTTGACCTTAATGACATAATATGCCTCATCAAGAAAGTCATCTGATTCCAGGCGGACTGCAAAGAGGGTTCTCAAAAATAGAAGGTGGAAAGTACAAGTCGAAACTCAAGATTATTCACACTCCTGCATCTCCACAGGACTCTCACACATATTTACTGCCTCTAAGAGCAGCCATTCATTGTGACAGCCAATCTCAGTCTTGATTTCTAGAGTCGTGTGAATTATTCTTTCTCAGGTTTCTCTCTCTCCACCTCCACTAGCCAGTGCCCGCACCACAACCTTTTCCCTCCCTCCTCCAAGAATACCAGAGGGGAAGACGCGGAGATCATCTTCCTCCCCACGGATACACCAGAAATACAGCTACACGTGGAACAACTCCTACAGAACACTTACCGAACGCTGGCATAAGACCCCAGACCTCCCAAAAGGCAAGAAACTCCCCACATACCTGGGTACGGCAAAGCGGAGAGATTCCCGCACAGAGGATCGGTGCCGAGCGGCACTCACCAGCCCGAGAGGCTTGTCTGCTCGCCCGCCGGGGCGCGCAGCGCTGGAAGCTGAGGCTCGGGCTTCGGTCAGAGCGCAGAGAGAGGACTGGGGCTGGCGGCGAGAACTCAGCCTGAAGGGGGCTAATGTGCCACAGCTAGCCGGCAGGGAGTCCGGGAAAACTCTGGAGCTGCCGAAGAGGCAAGAGACTTTTTCTTCCCTCTTGGTTTCCTGGTGCGCGAGGAGAGGGGATTAAGAGCGCTGCTTAAAGGGGCTCCACAGACGGGCGTGAGTCGCGACTGAAAGCGCGGAGCCCAGTGACGGGCGTGGGACGCTGGGGCTGCTGCTGCCGCCGCCAAGAAGCCTGTGTGCGAGCGCAGGTCACTGCCCACACCGCCCTTCCGGGAGCCTGTGCAGCCCGCCACTGCCGGGGTCCCGGGATCCAGGGGCGGCTTCCCTGGGAGAACGCACGGCGCGCCTCGGGCTGGTGCAACGTCACGCCGACCTCTGCCGCTGCAGGCTCGCCCCGCACTCCGTGCCCCTCCCTCCCGCCCGGCCTGAGTGAGCAAGAGTCCCCGAAGAGGCTGCTCCTTTAACCCTGTCCTGTCTGAGCGAAGAACAGATGCCCTCCGGCGACCTACACGCAGAGGCGGGGCCAAATCCAAAGCTGAGACCCAGGAGCTGTGAGAACAAAGAAGAGAAAGGGAAACCTCCCCCAGCAGCCTCAGAAGCAGCGGATTAAAGCTCCACAATCAACTTGATGTACCCTGCATCTGTGGAATACATGAATAGACAACAAATCATCCCAAATTGAGGAGCCAGGAGTCAGTGCTGTGCCTCTGAGGTGGGAGAGCCAACTTCAGGACACTGGTCCACAAGAGACCTCCCAGCTCCACATAATATCAAACGGCGAAAATCTTCCAGAGATCTCCATCTCAACACCAGCACCCAGCTTCACTCAACGACTAGCAAGCTACAGTGCTGGACACCCTATGCCAAACAACTAGCAAGACAGGAACACAACGCCACCCATTAGCAGAGAGGTGGCCTAAAATCATAAAAAGTCCGCAGACACCCCAAAACACACCACCAGACGTGGACCTGCCCACCAGAAAGACAAGATCCAGCCTCATCCACCAGAACACAGGCACTAGTCCCCTCCACCAGGAAGCCTACACAACCCACTAAACCAACCTTAGCCACTGGGGACAGACACCAACTACAACAGGAACTACGAACCGGCAGCCTGCAAAAAGGAGACCCCAAACACAGTAACATAAGCAAAATGAGAAGACAGAAAAACACACAGCAGGAGAAGGAGCAAGATAAAAACCCACCAGATCTAACAAATGAAGAGGTAATAGGCAGTCTACCTGAAAAAGAATTCAGAATAATGATGGTAAAGATGATCCAAGATTCTATTTCCCAGATCCAAAATCTTGGAAATAGAATAGACAAAATGCAAGAAACAGTTAACAAGGACCTAGAAGAACTAAAGATGAATCAAGCATCGATTAAAAACACAATACATGAAATAAAAAATACTCTAGACGGGATCAATAGCAGAATAACTGAGGCAGAAGAACGGATAAGTGAGGTGGAAGATAAAATAGTGGAAATAACTGCTGCAGAGCAAAATAAAGAAAAAAGAATGAAAAGAACAGAGGACAGTCTCAGAGACCTCTGGGACAACATTAAACGCACCAACATTCGAATTATAGGGGTTCCAGAAGAAGAAGAGAAAAAGAAAGGGACTGAGAAAATATTTGAAGAGATTATAGTTGAAAACTTCCCTAATATGGGAAAGGAAATAGTTAATCAAGTCCAGGAGGCACAGAGAGTCCCATACAGAATAAATCCAAGGAGAAATACGCCAAGACACATACTAATCAAACTGTCAAAAATTAAACACAAAGAAATCATATTAAAAGCAGCAAGGCAAAAACAACAAATAACACACAAGGGAATCCCCATCAGGATAACAGCTGATCTCTCAGCAGAAACTCTACAAGCCAGAAGGGAGTGGCAGGACATAATTAAAGTGATGAAGGAGAAAAACCTGCAACCAAGATTACTCTACCCAGCAAGGATCTCATTCAGATTTGATGGAGAAATTAAAACGTTTACAGACAAGCAAAAGCTGAGAGAGTTCAGCACCACCAAACCAGCTTTACAACAAATGCTAAAGGAACTTCTCTAGGCAAGAAACACAACGAAGGAAAAGACCTACAATAACGAACCCAAAACAATTAAGAAAATGGGAATAGGAACATACATATCAATAATGACCTTAAATGTAAATGGACTAAATGCTCCCACCAAAAGACACAGATTGGCTGAATGGATACAAAAACAAGACCCATATATATGCTGTCTACAAGAGACCCACTTCAGATCTAGAGACACATACAGACTGAAAGTAAGGGGATGGAAAAAGATATTCCATGCAAATGGAAATCAAAAGAAAGCTGGAGTAGCAATTCTCATATCAGACAAAATAGACTTTAAAATAAAGACTACTAGAAGAGACAAAGAAGGACACTACCTAATGATCAAGGGATCGATCCAAGAAGAAGATATAACAATTGTAAATATTTATGCACCCAACATAGGAGCACCTCAATACATAAGGCAAATACTAACAGCCATAAAAGGAGAAATCGACAGTAACACAATCATAGTAGGGGACTTTAACACCCCACTTTCACCAATGGACAGATCATCCAAAATGAAAATAAATAAGGAAACACAAGCTTTAAATGATACATTAAACAAGATGGACTTAATTGATATTTATAGGACATTCCATCCAAAAACAACAGAATACACATTTTTCTCAAGTGCTCATGGAACATTCTCCAGGATAGATCATATCTTGGGTCACAAATCAAGCCTTGGTAAATTTAAGAAAATTGAAATTGTATCAAGTATCTTTTCTGACCACAATGCTATGAGACTAGATATCAATTACAGGAAAAGATCTGTAAAAAATACAAACACATGGAGGCTAAACAATACACTACTTAATAACAAAGTGATCACTGAAGAAATCAAAGAGAAAATTAAAAAATACCTAGAAACAAATGACAATGGAGACATGACGACCCAAAACCTATGGGATGCAGCAAAAGCAGTTCTAAGAGGGAAGTTTATAGCAATACAATCCCACCTTAAGAAACAGGAAACATCTCAAATAAACAACCTAACCTTGCACCTAAAGCAATTAGAGAAAGAAGAACAAAAACATCCCAAAGTTAGCAGAAGGAAAGAAATCATAAAAATCAGATCGGAAATAAATGAAAAAGAAATGAAGGAAACGATAGCAAAGATCAATAAAACTAAAAGCTGGTTCTTTGAGAAGATAAACAAAATTGATAAACCATTAGCCAGACTCATCAAGAAAAAAAGGGAGAAGACTCAAATCAATAGAATTAGAAATGAAAAAGGAGAAGTAACAACTGACACTGCAGAAATACAAAAGATCATGAGAGATTACTATAAGCAACTCTATGCCAATAAAATGGACAACCTGGAAGAAATGGACAAATTCTTAGAAATGCACAACCTGCCAAGGCTGAACCAGGAAGAAATAGAAAATATGAACAGACCAATCACAAGCACTGAAATTGAAACTGTGATAAAAAATCTTCCAACAAACAAAAGCCCAGGACCAGATGGCTTCACAGGCGAATTCTATCAAGCATTTAGAGAAGAGCTAACACCTATCCTTCTGAAACTCTGCCAAAATATAGCAGAGGGAGGAACACTCCCAAACTCATTCTACGAGGCCACCATCATCTTGATACCAAAACCCGACAAGGATGTCACAAAGAAAGAAAACTACAGGCCAATATCACTGATGAACATAGATGCAAAAATCCTCAACAAAATACTAGCAAACAGAATCCAACAGCACATTAAAAGGATCATACACCATGATCAAGTGGGGTTTATTCCAGGAATGCAAGGATTCTTCAATATACGCAAATCAATCAACGTGATACACCATATTAACAAATTGAAGGAGAAAAACCATATGATCATCTCAATAGATGCAGAGAAAGCTTTCGACAAAATTCAACACCCATTTATGATAAAAACCCTGCAGAAACTAGGCATAGAGGGAACTTTCCTCAACATAATAAAGGCCATATATGACAAACCCACAGCCAGCATCATCCTCAATGGTGAAAAACTGAAACCATTTCCACTAAGATCAGGAACAAGACAAGGTTGCCCACTCTCACCACTCTTATTCAACCTAGTTTTGGAAGTTTTAGCCACAGCAATCAGAGAAGAAAAGGAAATAAAAGGAATCCAAATCGGAAAAGAAGAAGTAAAGCTGTCACTGTTTGCAGATGACATGATACTATACATAGAGAATCCTAAAGATGCTACCAGAAAACTACTAGAGCTAATCAATGAATTTGGTAAAGTTGCCGGATACAAAATTAATGCACAGAAATCTCTGGCATTCCTATATACTAATGATGAAAAATCTGAAAGTGAAATCAAGGAAACACTCCCATTTACCACTGCAACAAAAAGAATAAAATATCTAGGAATAAACCTACCTAAGGAGACAAAAGACCTGTATGCAGAAAATTATAAGACACTGATGAAAGAAATTAAAGATGATACAAATAGATGGAGAGATGTACCATGTTCTTGGATTGGAAGAATCAACATTGTGAAAATGACTCTACTACCCAAAGCAATCTACAGATTCAATGCAATCCCTATCAAACTACCACTGGCATTTTTCACAGAACTAGAACAAAAAATTTCACAATTTGTATGGAAACACAAAAGACCCCGAATAGCCAAAGCAATCTTGAGAACGAAAAATGGAGCTGGAGGAATCAGGCTCCCTGACTTCAGACTATACTACAAAGCTACAGTAATCAAGACAGTATGGTACTGGCACAAAAACAGAAAGATAGATCAATGGAACAGGATAGAAAGCTCAGAGATAAACCCACGGACATATGGTCACTTTATCTTTGATAAAGGAGGCAGGAATGTACAGTGGAGAAAGGACAGTCTCTTCAATAACTGGTGCTGGGAAAACTGGATAGGGACATGTAAAAGTATGAGATTAGATCACTCCCTAACACCATACACAAAAATAAGCTCAAAATGGATTAAAGACCTAAATGTAAGGCCAGACACTATCAAACTCTTAGAGGAAAACATAGGCAGAACACTCTATGACATAAATCACAGCAAGATCCTTTTTGACCCACCTCCTAGAGAAATGGAAATAAAGACAAAAATAAACACATGGGACCTAATGAAACTTAAAAGCTTTTGCACAGCAAAGGAAACCACAAACAAGACCAAAAGACAACCCTCAGAATGGGAGAAAATATTTGCAAATGAAGCAACTGACAAAGGATTAATCTCCAAAATTTATAAGCAGCTCATGCAGCTCAATAACAAAAAAACAAACAGCCCAATCCAAAAATGGGCAGAAGACCTAAATAGACATTTCTCCACAGAAGATATACAGACTGCCAACAAACACATGAAAGGATGCTCAACATCTTTACTCATTAGAGAAATGCAAATCAAAACTACAATGAGATATCATCTCACACCAGTCAGAATGGCCATCATCAAAAAATCTAGAAACAATAAATGCTGGAGAGGGTGTGGAGAAAAGGGAACACTCTTGCACTGCTGGTGGGAATGTGAATTGGTACAGCCACTATGGAGAACAGTATGGAGGTTCCTTAAAAAACTACAAATAGAACTACCATATGACCCAGCAATCCCACTACTGGGCATATACCCTGAGAAAACCATAATTCAAAAAGAGTCATGTACCAAAATGTTCATAGCAGCCCTATTTACAATAGCCCGGAGATGGAAACAACCTAAGTGTCCATCATCGGATGAATGGATAAAGAAGATGTGGCACATATATACAATGGAATATTACTCAGCCATAAAAAGAAATGAAATTGAGCTATTTGTAATGAGGTGGATAGACCTAGAGTCTGTCATACAGAGTGAAGTAAGTCAGAAAGAGAAAGACAAATACTGTATGCTAACACATATATATGGAATTTAAGAAAAAAAAAATGTCATGAAGAACCTAGGGGTAAGACAGGAATAAAGACACAGACCTACTAGAGAATGGACTTGAGGATATGGGGAAGGGGAAGGGTAAGCTGTGACAAAGTGAAAGAGCGGCATGGACATATATACACTACCAAACGTAAGGTAGATAGCTAGTGGGAAGCAGCCGCATAGCACAGGGAGATCAGCTTGGTGCTTTGTGACCGCCTGGAGGGGTGGGATAGGGAGGGTGGGAGGGAGACGCAAAAGGGAGGGGATATGGAAACATATGTATATGTATAACTGATTAAATTTGTTATAAAGCAAAAAATAAAAAATAAAATAAAAATAAAATAAAATTAAAAAAAAAAAAAAAAAAAGAATACCAGAGGGTGTGTGTCTTCAAGGGCCACCAAAGCCTGCCCTGAAACCTGATCACGAGGACAGGGGACCCTGATCTGGAGTCAGCCCAGTCCTCTCCGGTGACCCACTTTTTAATGGATAACTTGCCGGCTGGAAAGGCCTCCGGTGATATTGACTCTGGCCTTCTCCCCTGGGGCTTGTGCTGCAGTGCAAGCCCAATGGCCTGGGAGTCCAGAGTTTTTTCGGAAACACCTCTCATCTGTGCCGGCTTCCCAGAGCAGGAAAACTCTGCCAAGAATGGATGGCATCCTCTTCTTGAATGGAGCATTCAAAGCTGCTGCCATGTGTTGAAGGTGAGCCGTTTCTGTCTCGTGTGCCCTCCTTGGTCAGGCTGTGCTCTGACTCAGCTTCACATGCAGCTGTTCCCTGGGGTTTTATCACGGTTTTTTCTAATGAGCCATTTCTCCTTCCGGCAGCCGCACTGGGACTCAGACCTCAGGTCACTCTGCCAGTTCCCCAGCCTCTGCCTCAGCATGGATTCTCACAGCGACCTTGCAGCTGATGGAAATTCTGCCTGCAAGCAAGTTAATTCCTCATGCTTCTGCTAGATACATATTTAATGCATTTTTAAAATAGATACTGAATGTCATTTCCATGGCTCTTGCAGATTATCGATGGCAAATTCTTTTCAATAAACTTTTATATGCATAAATGATTTATTTAACATGGGGCAGATTTTACTACCATGAGGAATAGAGGTTATAAGTATTATTTGCTGTCCTCCGTGGCACAGCAATGTAGGAAACCACAGAGACTATGCTCCGAACACAGACATCTGAAAAACATTTGATTTCCATTGTATTTCTTAAAAAATTTTACTGGTTGCTGAAGACCCTTATCGGGCCATAATTATAAATGGCCCAGAACATGAAATAGCTGTGAGAGCTAAGAAAGACCTTCCTGCTGGAACAAGTTCATTCTTAGAAACCAAGGCCTCTTATAACTTAGAAGAAAATTGTAATATCGTATATGCATTAGACAGTATTTTTCAAGAAAAGTCTTTTTCCAATTCTTTATCTGAACATTGGTCAGGTTAGTTGTTCAAATCTTCGAATGGATTAGAAATGAATGCACCGTCTTCCAAAAAAAGGAGGTCCATCCTAAGAGAAAATGCCTTTCCTGAAACATTTCCTAAACTCCCTCTTACAGAAGCCATATTTACACCTGACTAAGAAATGCTCACATATTGAACCAGCCAAGAAGACTATTACACACTGATTTTAGGAGCTTTTCCACTTTTTAAAAAAAATAAATTTATTTTTGGCTGCGTTGGGTCTTTCTTGCTGTGTTCAGGCTTTCTCTAGCTGCGGTTAGTGGGGTCTACTCTTTGTTGTGGTGCGCAGGCTTCTTCTCATTGCGGTGGTTTCTCTTGTTGTGGAGCACAGGCTCTAGGGCACGTGGGCTTCAGTAGTTGTGGCACACGGGCTCAGTAGTTGTGGCTTGCGAGCTCTAGAGCACAGGCTCAGTAGTTGTGGTGCAGGGGCTTAGTTGCTCTGCGGCATGTGGGATCTTCCAGGACCAGGGCTCAAACCTGCATTGGAAGGCGGATCCTTAACCACTGTACCACCAGGGAAGTCCAGGAGCTTTTCCACTTTTAACATTTGAAATTAATTCCAGCCAGAACTATGATGTATAAGTACACATGAAAAGAACTGTGTATGAAGATTATATATAATTATACTGCAATGCTCTATTTTTCAACATGTTTATCAAATAGCTAAGACATGCACAAGTAAAAAATGCAAAAGTTACAAGAGAATATATAGAGTTTCCCTAATTCTCCCCTAACCCCAGTTGAGGCAAAAACTTAGTTTCTTGTATACCCTTCCAAAGATAATGTGTATATATATATATTTTTTTCAAAGATGATAGCATATTGAACATAATTCTTGCATGTTTTTTCCTTGCTTGAATTTATCTTGGAGCTCAACCTCATTCTTCTTAATGACAAGAAATTTCTCTCATATGAATGTTCCATAATTTACTTAGCCAATCTCTTAGTGATGAACTTCTGGGTTGTTTACAGTCTTTTGTTATTATAAGCTATGCTGTGGTAAATATCCATACAGATAGATAGATAGATACCCATATATCTTCCTGCATATATGCCATTGTTTCCATAGATTAAACTCCTACAAGTGGGATTATTGAGTCTAAGGATAATTCTTTTTTTTTGGCCATGCAGTACAGCTTGTGGGATCTTAGTTCCCCCACCAGGGATTGAACCCAGGGCCCCAGAGTGAAAGCACCAAGTCCTAACCACTGGACCACCAGGGAGTTCCCAATAATGTACTTTTAATTTTAGTAGATATTGCAATTTTGACCTCCTTAGAGACTGAACCAATTTACAAGCATTCCTTGCATACCTCCCAACTCAAAAAAAAAAAAAAAAGTATGAAAGAGCAATGCTCTCCTAATCAGTCTCTTTGCTCTATTTGAGTTTGTGTTTGTGCAATTGCTTTAAATATAGAGAATATCAGAATATAACACAATTGACATAATATTATCACTCAGGTCTCAACTCAGATGTTGTTATTCCCTCCACAAAGCTTCCCTGACCACCCAAAACACACATCCCCAAGCACACTCTAGCCCACTATCCTTTGTGTATCACTGTCACTTATCGCTATCAGAAAATTACTTTGCTTCTTTGTTTATTCTCTCCCCCTACCCTGCCACCCCTCACTAGAGGGTAAGCCTTGGGAGAACAGGAAGCATGACAACCCAGTACTTTGAACAGAACCTGGCACGGAATTGACACTCAACATGTGTGTGTTAAGTGAAACCCTGGCTTCAAAGGTACCTTTGTTACCCGTGGATGTGAGTTTGCTCTGGAATAACTTTCCAGAGCCCTCCAAGAAAGGGGATGGGAGTTGCTCAGAGGAGTTTCTAACACATTCTGGGAATACTTTACAGGCCTCAGACAGAAAACACACAATTTTGAGGAAAACAAATGGTGCTGGTAGAAACCATCCAGTTCTTTGACTTGGGCCCGAACAAAAATCACATTATCCTTAGTTCTGAGCAAACTATGGGTCAAAGTGGAATAGAAATTAATATTTGTAAAGTGGTTTGAAGAGTGTCAAGCACCATTGCTATGGCTAGTAAGAGAATAGAGAGATATTCTTAATGAAAAATGAAGAAGTGGTTTTTGACTTTCAGTTCATAAAGTGCCCTCTTTTGAGGAAGTTCTGTCAGGTGGTATCTGCTGTAGAGGTGATTCACTGAATACAGGTGGTAATAAATGAGTGTTTGTCAAAAGGGTGTTTCTAAATCCTCTATGGGTTATTCGCTGGGTCCCGGGTATGGCTGGCAGGCTCAGCTAGGCCTAATTAATTAGATTCAGCTGTGTGGGAAACTTTAGTAATGACTGTTGCTATGACTATTTCTCGCCGCCCATTAACTGGCTTGGCACCAGGAAGACATGAAAATGCCATTTGAGCTTTCTGGACGTTATCTATTCTGGGAGATACAGGCGATACCATGTGAATTTTCCCATTGGAAAAGATTCTTCAGTCTTAATACAGGAAGTAGATTCATCTTCATTGTCCAAGAAAGTACATTTCTCAGAATTCTTAGAGAAGCTTGCTACTCAGTTCCTTATATAGAACTTGCAATGTAGGCTTTCATGAGCCAGTGCCATGTCAAGGGGAGGCTTCTGGGGTTTAGACCCCTTTAATCCTCATTGGAGTCACCTTTGCCAATTCTTTAAATGGACAGTGAGTGTTTTCTCAGCCTTAAAGTGTTATGAAAGTGCAGCTTCCTAGACAAGTCTCCCAGCTGGCCCCCACCTCCGACTGCATGGCTGGCCCCGAGCACCCCCGTAGAGCAGTCCTGAAGGCACCCTTGGGCCTGGTCCTCTAGATCTGAAGGCCCTGGAGAAAGCTGCCCTTGCAGGGCCATCTGTCCAAAGACAGCCTCGATTGTGAGCTCACTACTTCCCCCCCGCCAGACATACCACCTCCAGGGAATTCAGTCCGGGTGGCCTTTCATAGAGTTCCCTGCTCTGATCTCAGCAAACCCAGGGCCTAAGTGAACTTCTGACTCTGGGGAAGAATGTTGTGGGACTGGGTTGTCCTGTGTGGAACAGAACAGGTTCAGGAGAACTTTGCTGAGTCTGCCAAGGGGTTTCTTCTCAGGCCCAGGTTCTACAACTGGAAACTTCCAAATATTAACTCTTAGTAAAAGGGCCTGATAGTCACACAAGACCGTCCCTCCGAGAGCTGCACAAAACCCTGAGCCCCCTAGACTGGGCCATTTGAGCAGGTGCCCTCTCCAAACCTGGGAGGAAAGTACAAAGCCAAGTTGGGAGTGACTAGAGGCATTCAAGATTTATTTGAAACACATGATTTCTAAGATGTAGGGACCAAAGCTGATCTGAAGGATTCAAGATATTCCTTTTCATACCATATACTTTCCAGGCCTTTTGTAAAATACCCTCCAAAGAAAAATGAAGGATATATTTGTGTTTAAGAAATACTCAAGATTTTGAAAAAAGGTTAATGCTAGAATCCTGCCCCATTTAAGATTCTCCAATATATTTCCCTTACAGGTTATCAAACATCCATCTGCCTGCCTTAGATTTTCTGTCCAGGAAATAAGAATTTTCCCACAAGTAACCTAAGCTGCCTAAGGGGAAAAGGTGGAGAGACACACATACTTCCTGGCATGTGGAATGAGGAGTGATGTTATGATTCCCACTCATATGATCCACTGAGATTGTTGCTGAAACAAAATGCCCTCTAATTAAGAGCGCTGCCCCTTAGAAAAAGGCTCATCTTGCCAAGCCCTGCTTACAGTCCTAACAATGTCTGCCCTTTGAATGAGTACCTAATAAGAACCTGTGTCTCCACTCAGTTTTGCAGAGATGAGGCACAATGTAAGGACATGGCTTTCTTTTTTCCTTTTTTTTTTTTTTTTTTTTTAAGTCCTGTACAGAACTGTTCTGTTAAGGACCTGTGGCCGGGTGACCAGTGTGGCTATGAATAGCCTAACCCTGAGTCAAGTTTGTATGAGAAAAGCCGATGTGGGGTATTATCTTAGTCAGCTGGGGCTACCATAGCAGCATACCATTGCTCGGTGCCTTAAACAGCAGAAACTTATTTTCTCACCGTTCTGGAGGCTGGAAGTCTGAGATTAGGGTGCCAGCTTGGCCAGACTCTGGTGAGGACTCACTTCCTGGTTCGCGAATGGCCATCGTCTTACTGTGTCAGAGACAAAGAAGAACGAGAGAATATGAGGGACCCACCCAAAAGCCACACTACAAATACCATCACCCTGGGGGGTGCAGGGCTCACAAAGGCACCAGTCAGGCAAGGCCCAGATATCCGCACTGAAGGCTAACAAAACACAGTCCAGATTCCTTCCTCCTTCGTCTAGTATTTATTGAGCCCCTACCATGAGCCAGGCACAGGTCTAGGCAATGGGGATATGGCAGCCAGGAAAGTATTGACATTCCCTGCCCTCGTGAGGCTTCCAATTTATATATTCCACCAAAAGCTTGGCCCTCAATAATTCTGATACAGAGCTAGAGGCTCGGGCTTCCCTGGTGGCGCAGTGGTTGAGAGTCTGCCTGCTGATGCAGAGGACACGGGTTCGTGCCCTGGTCTGGGAAGATCCCACATGCCGCGGAGCGGCTGGGCCCATGAGCCATGGCTGCTGAGCCTGCGTGTCCGGAGCCTGTGCTCCACAGCGGGAGAGGCCACAGCAGTGAGAGGCCCGTGTACCACAAATAAAAAAAAAAAAAAAAAGGAGGTACAGAGCTAGAGGCTTTGACAAGCTAAGGTCTGAGCACTCAACCAGTGCTACATTTTTAAGATGTGCATTGTTTCACGTTTCTTCCCTTTGTCAAGTTTTTTTTTTTTTTTTTTTTTTTGTGGTACACAGGCCTCTCACTGTAGTGGCCTCTCCCGTTGCAGAGCACAGGCTCCGGATGTGCAGGCTCAGCGGCCATGGCTCATGGGCCCAGCCGCTCCACGGCATGTGGGATCTTCCCGGACTGGGGTACGAACCCGCGTCCCCTGCATCGGCAGGTGGACTTTAAACCACTGCGCCACCAGGGAAGCCCCTTTTGTCAAGTTCTCAGACACCCCAGGAATACATTCTGTTCAGACGTGGAACCGCCCAGTGTGGGAGCAGAAGCCCATGAGCCTCACCCCATGAGTACTGCTTGGCCCTGTGGCTAACATACTTGCTGCCTGGTTGTTGGGCTGCACACTGCAGACCTGCAAGCCTTGTAGTTGTCCAGTCTAGAGACTGAAGGAAAAGCAGAGACATCAATGGCTTATCAGACATGGGGACTCTTACCCAAATGTGCAGCAGACAGAGAGCAGAACGTAGCAGCCATCCTCGCTACTCCTGGACGGAGACTACCATGTATAGAGGGGAATTAATGTCAGGTGGACTCAGTTACCAGGGGCTAATTAAGCCCTATAATTAAGAGAACTGGGTAGTCATGTGAGAGAAGCAGGACCTGGTTGAGCAGGGGATATACAGAAGGCAAAAGAATAACCATCTTGAATGGCCTGATCATATATTGGCCCTGGACCAGACGGTTCCAACACGCACCCATTTCTTCACTGACAAAGAGAGGATGATGCTATTTACCTGTGTCCTAGGGATGTGTATGAATTTTACCCACCAGTCAGAGATTGGAAAGCCCACTTAGGTGGAAAGACAAGTAAATGAGCTTTACAACTTGACTTCACGCAGGTAACTTGCTGCCTGCCTTTTAGGAGATCCATGTATAAACACAGGACCGTGTAATTAACCTGATGTCAACACCAGCTGAACAAAGGCACAGGGCTGAGGAGGGCCACGTGGCCCAGGAGAGACACATTTGGGCAGAGGCTTTGGGAGAGAAGGAGCCCTTTCTTCTGGTTCCTTATTGAGATCCCTTCAAGGGAGGAATGACCTACCAAACGTGGGCAAAAGGTTCCCAGAACTGCTGAGTTTCACTCACACAGAAAAAAACACAAAAAGTTACCCCTGGCAGGCATTTATTTTCCAAGAAGCCATGGGCAGCCAGCGGCTGTGGGCACTTGTCCAGATACTTCAGGTGGAAGCTGCCATTACCTGATATGGTGATGTCTGCTGTGCTAAGTAGGGCGTGGAACATGAACTGCATTTGGTCCTGTGACTACTGACAGAGATGGGGGAAGGGTGGGAGTTAATGGTTAAATTTCTATCTTCCATTTTGTCCAATGTTTTTCTTCACTTGGGGAAATAACTAATATTATGATGAGATGATTTATAATGAATTTTAAAGGCATTTATAATGCCTTTAAAACACAAGGTGTGAGAGAAAGCCATGTTGTCACTATAGTAATAAAAAATGCAAAGGTAAACTCTGTATGAAGCTAAGACATAGAAACCACAATGAGATATCACCTTACTCCTGTCAGAATGGTTATCAAAAAAGAACACAAATAACAAATGTTGGTGAGGATGTGGAGAAAAGGGAACCCTTGTACAGTATTGATGATGGGAATGTAGATTGGTACAGCCGCTTTGGAAAACAGTATGGAGGTTTCTCAAAAAACGAAAAATAGAACCACCATATGACCCAAAAATTCCACTCTGGGGTATATATATCCGAAGAAAATGAAAACACTAATTCAAAAAGATACATGAACCCCAATGTTCATAGCAGCATTACTTACAATTGCCAAGATATGGAAGCAACGTAAGTGTCCATCAACAGATGAATGGATAAAGAAGATGTGGCACATGTATACAACAGAATACTACTCAGCCATAAATAATAATAATAATAATAATGCATTTGCAGTAACATGGATGGACTTGGAGGGTATTACACTAAGTGAAATAAGTTAAAGACAAATACTGTATGATATCACTTATATGTAGAATCTAAAAAATAAAACTAACATAACAAAAAAGAAACAGACTCACAGATGTAGAGAACAAACTAGTGGTTACCAGTGGGGAGAGGGAAGGCGGGAGGGGCAAGATGGTGGTGGGGGGGGGAGTGGAAGGTACAAACTATTACGTATAAAATAAACTACAAGGATATATTATACAGCACAGGAAACATAGCCAATATTTTATAATAACTATAAATGGAGTATGACCTTTAAAAATTGTGAAGCACTATGTTGTACACTTGTAACTTTTACACTACTATACATCACTATACCTCAATTTAAAAAAAAAAGACATAACGAGCTCAAAGACTGTCAGGGCAAGATGTGGCATCATTAAGGGATTGTCTCCCCAAGACTCTCCCACAATTTAAAGGAAACTTCCTTCCTTCCCTCTTCCTCTCCTTTCTGTCCTTCATTCTTCTCCCTCCCTGCTCTTAACCATGATTAACAGGTTTTAGTGCTTTAAGTAAAAAGCGACACCTTTTTGACCTCTCTGTCCTCCGAGGTGTTCCAAGTGTGTCACCTGCCCAGTGTGACTGCACAGTAAGGAGACAGACTTCCAGGTCTGGCTTCGGGAGATAAGTCTCATCACTTTGCGGTCACAGCACATTGTTTCGGGGGATTATCTACTTCTAGGGAGGGAGTCAGGCAGGCAGACAGGCAGGCTGGCAGGCAGGCTAGTGACCCCACAGGAATGCGAGCTCTGGTGAGTTTTACAATAAGCCAGCTTCCACCATGGGAAAGCCATCACTTCTAGAAGGCCAGGCAGGCACGCAGTGGGATCAGGTGCCTTTCGGCCTTCTTTGGGCCAGGTGTCTGACTATATGTGTTCCTGAGGTGAGCAGGGCAAGAAAAAAACAAAACAACCAAACCAAACACACCGCTGCCTTTACCTTGAGTCCCCACACCCTCTCTTCATGGGTCCCAGATTCCCTGACTTCAGGGCCTCTGCAGCACATCCTTCCCGACACCCCAGGAGTTGTCCTCTGCCCTGGGTTCATAGAATGAGACCTAGATGATGCTGAATTCTGATTTCTACTCTGAACAGTCAGCAGAGCTGAGTTTTGAACAATGCTGTTTGTTTGTTTGGGGTATGGTCTCTCTTTATAGGTTGGTCTGTTTTCCATTCAGTGGTTAACTTTTATTTATTTTTTATTTATTTAATTAATTAATTTATTTTTTTGGCGATACGCGGGCTTCTCACTGTTGTGGCCTCTCCCGTTGTGGAGCACAGGCTCCGGACGCGCAGGCTCAGCGGCCATGGCTCACGGGCCCAGCCGCTCCGCGGCATGTGGGATCCTCCCGGACCGGGGCAAGAACTCACATCCCCTGCATCGGCAGGCGGACTCCCAACCACTGCGCCACCAGGGAAGCCCAGTGGTTAACTTTTTAATAAATAAACATTAGGAGCTGTGAGTTCTCACTGGGGGTATTAGTACATCAGACTGGTGATTCAAGAACTCTGAGCCTTAGAAACTAATGACAAGTGACACAGGTCACCTTGTAAACATGCTCACGTCCCCGGGTCTGTCATGAACAGTCTCACATTCTGGAATAACAGACCTTCCTCCCAGCACGCCGGACCCAGGCTTTCAGTCTCATAGCGCTTTCTTTACCCCCAAGGAGAAGCTGCTCTGACATAGTGTTCTGCATAAAACATGCAGTCCAGCTGGAGGGATGGGTAGACATGATCCCACTTTATAGTTTTTCCAGTTATCGCACTTCCTGTGCTCAGAGCAGCAAGTCTCTCTGTGCTTTTTGGAAACACATCTGTCTCAGTTGGAGTTAACGCTACAATGCCACCGACGGGGTTAACTATGGTCCAGGCAGTCGGCTTGCTTGTAGACATACCTTGTGGACTCAGGGGCTGGTCAAGATGATGAATTTTATACAGTCAAAAGGAGAGTCGGGCTTCCCTCGTGGTGCAGTGGTTGAGAGTCCGCCTGCTGATGCAGGGGACACGGGTTCATGCCCCGGTCCGGGAAGATCCCACATGCTGTGGAGCGGCTGGGCCTGTGAGCCATGGCCGCTGAGCCTGAGCGTCCGGAGCCTGTGGTCTGCACGGGAGAGGCCACTACAGTGAGAGGCCCGCGTACTGAAAAAAAAAAAAAAAAAAAAAAAAGGAGAGTCACTATGTTCATCTGTCATCAGGGTGCTGACATAACACTGGGTTTTTCTAGCGTGCTTTTTTCACCTTCCCAAAAAAGGTAGCATCGGCTCTCAGAATGTTTAAAAAATACCAAGCATAGGTTACCATAGGAATTGTTACATCTCTTATCATTTAAAAAATTGAACAGAATTACAAAAAGGCAAGGCAATATGTTGATCCTCATAGAAGCTAGGTAATACATACAGGGAGAGTTATTATACCATTTTCTGTACTTTCATGTGTGTTTGAAAGCATTTAAATAAAATTTTTAAATAGACTCTGAACACCCATTTGAAACGATACAAAGACAACTGACGTGCAAATTCTTACTCAAGAGCTATTAAGAACTGTCATTAATGGAACACTCAGCCTTAGATCTGAGGATCTTCTGTGTGCCAAGCCTTCACATGTGTGATTTCCAAGCCTCACAACAACCCTGCAAAAACAGGATAATTAATCCAATTTATAGGTGAGACTCACAGAGGCTAAATGATTAGCTCAAGCCACTTGTCAAGTAACAGAGTCAGGACTGGAACACAGACCTGTTGTTCCCTAAGAAGAACTTTCCACAACTCCACACAAACTTCAGCTTTGTGTGGGTGCAGAGTACATGATTCCCTAGACCAGTGATTCCAAGGTCAGGAGTAAGGCAGGGGAAAGCCATGTTTACCTCCAGCTGATTCTCATGGAAACATAATTTAGGGAATTCTCCAATTCTCCTTGATTTGAACCTCTTGGATTCCCCCCAACCAAAAAAAAAAAAAAAAAAAAAGGAAACTTCTTCCTCAAAGTGTCCCCTCTTCAGAGGCTGTCTTTTAAAAATGTATTGCTTCTGGGTGGTGTAAAACATTTCAACACATTCCTAATTCTTTCCCTTTGAGTTAATTTATTCCACAGCTTCCTTTTTTTTCCCTTTTGGGAGAGAATGTCCTAAGAGCAGGGACATCTGGGGCAGGGGAGTCACTAAGAGGTGATAAAAGGTTACGAAAAAGGAAAGTGGAGAAATCCAGCGTCCTTTCCTTTGTGATTTCGCCTAAGCAGCAGCCAACACCACACCCTTATGGGTGTATATTTGGTATTTATACACTGTAAAGTCTAAAAATAAAAGAACTGTCTTTGAAAGGGAACACTATGCCCTCAGTTTTGTGGAGGATTTGAATCCAGCAATTAATTCTATCTTTCAAAGGCCAATTTTGATATCTGGATTTTCTTCCTCATGCCTCTTCCTTGCCCGATGCAGCGAGTGTTTGTCGAATGGATGCAAGGGTCAATTCCAGGCCAGAAAGAACAATGGGTGCATTAGAATCCCAAGAGTCAGAAACTGAAGCATTTCACATCATAGGTCTGAGTTCCAGGAAACCATGACATTCCTGAGCTCTTTGGAGATATCAGCATTCAGAGGCATGGATGATTTCAACTTAATTTCAGGCCTCGGGGGACTGCATCAGGTTGTGAAGATATTCAAGAACTAACACACAAAATAGATAGCTAGTGGGAAGCAGCCGCATAACACAGGGAGATCAGCTCGGTGCTTTGTGACCACCTAGAGGGGTGGGATAGGGAGAGTGGGAGGGAGGGAGACGCAAGAGGGAAGAGATATGGGGATATATGTGTATGTATAGCTGATTCACTTTGTTATACAGCAGAAACTGACACACCATTGTAAAGCAATTATACTCCAATAAAGATGTTAAAAAAAACCAAAACACAAAGAACACACACACACACACACACACACACACACACATACATACACACATTCACATACCCTATGAAAACCACATCACCTCAGTGACTTCTGACAGTCTTGACAAACATTTATCCTTCCCAATACCATATCCACCCTCACTGTGAGGGATCCAGAAGGGCCTCATAATATGCCACTGTGAGAGAAGAAAACCAACACTGGATTTTTCCCCCATGTGCTTGCTTGCCAAGGCTAAGAAAACATTCAAGCCCATGGCTTCTTCTTTCAACCAGCTGAACCAAGGGTAGGGGAGCGAATGCGAGCAGGAGCCTCAGTAATTCCTACATCTGACCTCAAGTCCAAAGATGATGTCCTTCTTCAAAGAAAGAGTTCTTTGAATGTGTCCATGTAATCTTGAGACAGGGGATGCAGGCGGCTGAGGCCTACAGGCACCCAAAGTAGCAGTGGCTCTCGTGTCCTTCCAGCCGAGGATGCCAGGTTGGCTGGACAGCTGTAGCTGTAGGAATCAGACACACCACGGAGACACGGGGTCTATTATTATCAGTCGCTCTGAGGAGAGACTGCATGGTCAGCTGCTGTCCCAGAATTCCCCTCTTGGGCCCTGACGGGGGACCCTGAAGGCATCCAGCAGGGACACTGGCAGTGCCACTAGACAACCTCCTCAGAA
The DNA here is from genome assembly GCF_964341445.2 of Mesoplodon mirus. Taxonomy (NCBI): domain Eukaryota; kingdom Metazoa; phylum Chordata; class Mammalia; order Artiodactyla; family Ziphiidae; genus Mesoplodon; species Mesoplodon mirus. Next base: position 71,360,880 of record NC_138982.1, on the reverse strand, counting down.
CCATTTATAAAGTTCTGTGACCTTAGAGGCCCAGGCCTCCGAGAATACAGACTCTCAGACCCAGAAGGCATCACAGGGCCATCTTGTCATGCCCGGTCAGGGAATAGGATAGATCCTGTAACTCAACTTTCTTCTTATCCCTTCGAGCCTACAAAGTCTCTGGTAAGCCACTTTTGAAGGAAGCATTTCTAAATGATACTACCTACTAACCTGTTTTATAAAACAGGTGTTAACGAACATACAACCCTTTCATAATAACTTGACATCACCCTTAAACTTCAGCTTTCCCATCTATAAAATGTAGAAAACAATAGCCCTGACTTAATAGGGGTATTGTCATGATTGAATGAGACATGACATATGGAGTGCCTAGTACAGCACCTTACCCATTATCAGTGTTAAATAAATGACAGCAAGAATCGGGATACCACTCAGTCCTAGCAGCTCCAACCATCAGAGATCTCCTTGACTAGCAACACTGTGACTCTCCAACAGCTCCCTGCCACACCCCTGCTAAGTCTGCTGTTTCTTATCTACTGTGGACTGGGAAACTAGAAAAATCAAACATGTCCAGAATTATATGTGTATATGCTCCATTAGAATCAATAAATCTCCAAATGAGTGGTTAAATGTATAGCTGTGTGAGTGCGTTCCTCCACCCAGGAATACAGTCTGTGTTTTGAAGGGTTGAATATATCATATATCAGCTCTCCAGGGTCTAGATGAGTAAGCTGTTACTGTATTTATTATTCCCTACATATACAAGCACGTATTTCTTTTTATAAAGTAGGTTTTTTGGGTTTTTTTTTTTTTGGTTGCGTTGGGTCTTTATTGCTGTGTGGGTTTTCTCTAGTTGTGGCGAGCGGGGTCTACTCTTCTTTGTGGTGCGTGGGCTTCTCATTGCAGTGACTTCTTCTGTTGCGGTGCATGGGCTCCAGGCATGCGGGCTTCAGTAGTTGCAGCATGTGGGCTCAGTAGTTGCGGCACTCGGGCCCTAGAGTGTGCGGGCTTCAGTAGTTGTGGCTTGAGGGCTCTAGAACGCACTCAGTAGTTGCGGTGCATGGGCTTAGTTGCTCTGCGGCATGTGGGATCTTCCCAGACCAGGGATCAAACCCATGTCCCCTGCATCGGCAGGCAGATTCCTAACCACTGCGTAACCAGGGATGTCCCTATAAAGTAGTTTTAATCACACATCTTTAAGGTCTTGCTAAGAAGTTACTCTTTTTCTACCTCCTGGCAAAGAGACACACCAGAGCACGCAGAAGTGATGTATTGTGATTAATAGAAACCAAAGCCATGGCTCCTTCAAGGACCATCCAGATTTAGAGATATCAGATGCTTGTCGACCCAGGAGAAATCTCTAGTCTTGACTGTGCAAAACAAATCTCACAGAGGAATGTCTACCTCTGGCTCTGTAAGAAGGGGTAATGGAAAACAATGATGTGTTTCTGGGTTGGCAGTTTGGCATTGTCAGTCTTCATCATAGGGGGGTGACTGTAATCGTCTGTTATGAAACCAGACAGATACAGATGTGCTTTTGTACTGAACTGTGGTTGATTTTGCCAGCTCAGCACCATTCAGCCTTCTTTTGGTAACAGCACTTCAGTCCAGGGATGGGTACGTGATTTGGGTCTGGCCAACCAGAGCACCATATCTGAAAGGGATCCAGTGATTGCTACTGAGATAAATATTTTAGCCAATGGAAGCCCCACTGGCATTTTTATTGGTGCTAACTGGAAAGAGGCAGTTTCTTTCTTGTAAACTGGAGATGCAAGCTTGGAGCAATGGGTGGTCATCGTGCTACCACAAGAGGAAATCTTATCTGAGACAGAGACAGACCTTGGGGACATCATTTAAGCACCTGTATTCAACTGTAGCAAGACTTTTCAGTTATATGTGTTAGTAGACACATTCTCTTTTATCATTTTCCCCCCTTGGGACAATTTGAGTTGGATTTTGATCACTTGCAACTGAGGGCGTTCTGATCATGCATCCTGATAATAGGCAGTTCTTGACTCTGTGTGACTTCATGGTAGCCAGTCTCCAAGATGGCCCCCAGTGGACTTCACTTCCTAGTAGTCACGTCCTTGAGTAGTCTGAATTAGGGCTGGTCTGTGTGACTAGAGGATGCAGCAGAAGCAATGGTGTATGACTTCCAAGGCTAGGTCAGAAAAATGCATTGCAGCTTCTGCCTTGGTTATTTGAGTCTCTCATTCTGGGGGAAAACCGGACACAGTGTTGGGAGAATACTCAGGAGGCTCATGTGAAGAAGTCCACACTAAGAGCACTTAGGCCTCCTGCAAAGAGCCAGCACCAATTAGCCAGGCATGTGCATAAGCCACCTTGGAAGTGGACCCTGATGCCCCACTTAAGCCCAGCTGACATCTTAACTGCAACCTCCTAAGAGATCCTGAGCTGCAACTACCCTACCAGCTTGATCCCAAATTCCTGACCTACTGTGGGAAACTGAGAGATAATAAATAATTGTTGTTGTGTTAAGTCGCTAAGTTTTAGAGTAATTTGGAGTAACACAGCATTAGGTAACTACCAGACCTCTTCTGCCATTTCTCACATCCTGATCCTGATGAGAAAAACAGGATACTGTAACACATACGTCCCAGGCTCTTATCCCTCAAAGTCTCACTCTGTTTCTGAGAGTTGCCAGAAGGCAAGTGATTATCATAGTGGAGTCCCTCCCACCATGGGCCCTCACCTTCCTCAAGTGCCAGGCGCCACCATCACTTTCCCAGGGGTCAGTGTCTCTGCCAAGTGACTGGCCCTGAAGCCTCCTCTATGGCAGCCCTCAATTCCCCATAGAAGAACTCAGGCCTCCTGGATGTTCGTGAGCTCAGGGCTCACTGTGTCTCCTGCAGGAATGACGCTGCTTCTTGTCCTCTCTCTATGTCACTTTAACCTTTGACTTGCCCGTGAAGTTTGGAATGTGTAATTTTGTACACACCATATGATATCTCAGAGGTCCAGCTTGGCCATTTTCTCTTCAGTCATTGGAACAAATAACTTTTTCTTTGAAGCAGAGTAGCCAAATAGAATTTTCTGTGAAGATGAAAATGTTCTATATCTTCACCATCCAATACAGTAACCACTAGGCACACGTGATCACTGATCCCTTGAAATGTGACTAGTATGATATGAGTCGGATTTTTGATTATATTAAAATAGTCACATATGATGAGTGGCTTCTGTATTGGACAGTACAGCTTTAGATGCAGTGGTTGTCAAACAAAAAACTTTTCACCTTGAGCAGAGAGTCTGCACTAAGATCAATGTGACTTTAGAGAAATGCTTTAACTCCAATGTCTTAACCTAATTTTTTTTTTTTTTTTTTTTTGCACTACGCGGGCCTCTCACTGTTGTGGCCTCTCCTGCTGCGGAGCACAGGCTTCGGATGCTCAGGCTCAGTGGCCATGGCTCACGGGCCTAGCCGCTCTGCGGCATGTGGGATCTTCCCAGACCGGGGCATGAACCCATGTCCCCTGCATCAGCAGGCGGATTCTCAACCACTGTGCCACCAGGGAAGCCCCTGTCTTAACCTAATTTTAATGGAAGTGGTTCCTTTGGGTTTTACTTTCAGAATTTCCTCCCACCTTCCCCTCAGGACTCAGACAGGAGCCCAGGACTGACTAACCCCTCCGTCCTCCAGACAAGCCAACACACAACTGAATCCCAGTGATGGGTGTGGCCCGCTTTAAAAGGAATACCCTGCTACCATCAAACTTGGCATCTCAGGGTGGGAAAGGATCTGGAAGCTTATCTAGGCCACACTTCCATGGGTCCCTTACTGCTTATGATTGCATAACCGTTCACTGAGCAGTCCCAACTCTGTTGGGTCTAAACACGAAGTGGTTTTAATTTTTCCAGTGACTACCTTCAAATTTGATTTGCTCTGAACCAAACAAAACAAACTAACAAAAGAAAAACAAAAAGCTTTTCCCTTAGCACATCTTGGGCAGATTCCATTGCTCTCTTGTCACTTTCAGCCCATTAAAAATCCCCTTCTCATAATCTAATTCAGAATCCTATGCCAGCCTACTTCTCTGTTAGTTTTAAGATCCTCCAGCCTGTTGGAGTGGAAAGGGGTTGAGAAGAAGGGACCACATTGTTCCCTGATCTAGGAGATCCGATCGATCGGTGAGGCCTCCTGGCCACCTCTCAGCTCTGCCCTGGGTGGCCGACCACACAACCGCTTGCTGCTGGGTTCCTTTACCAGAGGGCAGCCCTCTGGAATGGATCCTGGTGAGAAAGCTCGAGACCAGCAATTTCTCTGGGTACTGACCCCCTGCCACCATCTCTCCCTCAGGCAGGCAAAGGAGGAGATCTTCAAGTCCACAGCCCAAGCTGTTGTCCACCTGGGGAGGGAGATGCTCTTTCCCTTCTTTCAGCAGTGCCCCCCCCCCCCATTTCTCTTGCCTGGGGCAGGGGTGGACTGGGGCATAGGGAGGGAATCACTTCCTACTGTGAACCCTGCCCACCGCTGTTGACTTAGATGCCTCCGGCTCTTTTCCATGTAAAAAGAAGTAGGAAGGTGGTAGGGTGGATGTTGACTATGGAAGCCTAATATGTAGCCTCTTAGAAAGGGCGAGGGGGAGGGGAGAGGGTTGTAGTGTGGCTTTTGGTTTCTACTAATTCCCTTTTTATTTTCCCAGGGTAGAGATAATATTTTATTTCATACTTAAATGCACACAATATGACTGAACTATGAAGGGCTGGCTCTGGGGTAGTAGGCACATTCAATTCTCACAAGCCAGGCCAGTGGAAACAGTATGTTTTGGGGGTGCTTAGGGGTGGAGGGGCACCTGGCGCAATGAAATATATTAAAAAATATTCTTGTGGCGGGATTTTTGAGGGACTCCTCTGCTTAAACATGCTAAAAGCATATTGCTTAATTTATACATTTATTCATAATGTATTGACCCCTGAATCCATCCTCAGAGTGTGAAGCATTTAGCACCTTTTTTCAGGTGGGACTCTAAATGCCAGTTCCAGAGCCCCAGGAACACCCTCACTTCACCCTCCCCCCTCCTGATTTGGTTTGGCTTAAGTGGTCTTGAGCAGGAAGAGTGGATGTGCAGGGATCTTGGTGAGTCACTGGATGGTCTCAGGTGAGCTGCTGGCAGAAGGGCTGTAGACAGAGACTGGCCTGGATGCTCAGAGGCTGGACAGAGACCCCAGCATGAGGCAGCAGCTGTCTTGGTGCCTTCACAGTGGGCAGGGGCTGCCCTGCCCCATGAAAGGCCAGGCAGAAGGGCTCCCAGTATGCTGGCCCAGGCCAGAGGGTTAAGCTCTTTGCTAGAATCTGCTGACTCACAGATGCATAGTAGAAGTTCCAGCCTAAGTGACAGAAACCTCTGGGATCAATATGCCATTTATGGGGCATAGGGTGGCTTAGTGACCAGTGGTGGCTAAATTTCCCTGGAAGCAAACCCTGAAGGGCATGTCTAGGGGCAGAGCTGGAGGCTGGGCAGGATGGAGCTGGTCAGTTCACACTGCTTCTTGGGAGCGGACGTTGTTCCAGCATTGGGGCGGCCTGCACTCGTTATCAGGAAGAACCCAGCTATGGCCATTCTTAGTGACCTGCACATCAGTTCATGTATACAGACACCTGCAGAGGCCAGGAAGCTGGGAGTGATGGCTCAGGACTGGCACCAGCAACAACCTGCCTCTTCTCTACCCAAACCACCATTGTGTCCCAGACACATGAACCCTGCCCCCACCCCACCCAGGAGAACACTCTCCTCTGCCTTTCTTTCCATTTCTCTCTCTCCCTCTTCCTTCTTCCTTTCTGTTTTAAGCCCAGCGTAAAGGGACAACTTACTCTATACCCACCATTCACGGGGAGGCTTGCTTCGTGGATTTCAAGGTGGTTTTCTGGGCTAGCTTATATTTTGAACTATCTGGCACTTCTCTCACTAAAGATGAGAAAAGAGAAGAAAGAAAAACCAAATTAAGTCTCCAGGACTTGGCTCCAACAGAGTACCTGCTCCCCATGCACACTTGAGTAAGAGAAAGGAAAAAACACCATCGCTCTTAAAGTATTCATCTCCAGCTGGCTTTTGGCAGTCTTTTCTCAGCCTGAATATGTCCCTGTTCTCAATACCATCTGTTCTCACACACCTGCAGCATTTAAATAGGCCAAATGTTCCTGTGACAGGTAATAGGAATGATTTCTATAAGCAACATACCCTGTAAAGGAAATGTGGTTTCTTTAAACTCACTGGGTTTTGAAATTTATTTAGAATATATAGGGAGACCATCCCAAATGAATTCTTAGTAAGAGATATAAAGTATGATTGTCTTGTCTCTTTATTAAAAAGAGGATATAGAGCTGAAAGCTGGGTCAGCCATTTTTTTTCTCTTTCAACTGTTTTTTCCTTGTGATTTGGCTAACTTTCGAAAGACTTTTTTTTTTTCTAAAAACAATATTCTATTGATTCTTAAAAGATGAGAAGGTTTCACTCACTGCACTCAAGTTTACGTTTTCATTAGAATTATGGTGGCATTGTTCATCGTTCATTTTCTCACAACAGAGACACAATACAGTATGGTCCCATTTTATTTATGAGAACACTGAGGCATGGAAATTTAGGAAATTTTCTCCAAGGTTATATAACAATTGACTGACTTAAGATTTTTAAGTCATCATGCTGTCCCAAATATTTAAGCAGTTGTGCCACTGTTGACTTTCTGACTGGCTGAGATATTTTCCTTTAGTTCTTGATGTCAACCCCTTGACCAATGTTATCAATTTAAATTCTCTTACAGTAGGTTCAGATTGATAAGTATATTAACTGGAAGTGTCTTGTTTTTTACAGATGCCTAAGGAAATATGTAAGTAGATGTGGTCAGATTTTTGTCCCAACTTTAAATATATTGTATCAGCATTGATCTCACTGGCAAATCATATTTCTAGTGCTTCTGTTTTAAATGAGAGGCCGTTCTAGCCTTCTGGAGTAAACATGAAAGGGAATAGTCATTTCAAGTTGTTCCAGTTCTCATTGCTTACCTTCTATATGAATGGATCTTCTTTTACATTGTTTTTTCATGTGTATCATTAACATCTTGTCTGTGTATTCCTGAATTCTTTTCCTATTTGGTTGTCTTTGTTTCTCCTAAAGCCACTCAGATTTTCCCTCTTTTTCTACAGATGCATAGCTAACTGGCTTTCTCTCCTTCTCACTCCCTCTCTCTGTTTTTATTTTTTTTAATTTTCTTTTTCTTTAATCTGTAGTGTGTGTCCTATAACATGCTCAGGAGATTTAGGAAACTGCATTTTTGGCCTTGGTCACATGGGCACCAACACAACACCTCCAGAGATTAAAAGTTTGTGCACCCCGACTGCTCCAAGTTCTCAAATATTCAGGCCAGCAGTGTAGGTGTGAGCTGGTCATTCTTGGTCATAGCAGTAGGAAGCTAAGTCCTAGGTGCCTTTGCCGGGGATGGGGGGAGGGGGTAGAGTGGGGTGAACAGCTCCAGGCAGCTCTCCTAGGCCATCTGCTCCCCTGGAAACTGGTAAGAATCTCTTCTTTCCAGAAACTTTTTGTGTGGCTACTACGTCATGGCACCTGAGGAATGTGGGGCTTTGCCTCACTTATTTGCCTAGTTGCTGTCCTTTGACCCAACCTGGGAATGTTCTGACCCAATCTTGACTTCTGTGAGCCTCCATTTCACTCTTTTAAATAAAAAAGATATTTGAAAAATCACCAAATTGCTCATCTCTTAATTTAGGCTGTGGAAGATCAAGACCACAGCCTGGAGAAATAAGGAGTGGCCTGAAGCCACGTGGACCACTTGGAAGGCACAGACACTATGGCAAATTAAGTGCAAGCTAGTGCGGGGTGAGGGGGAATACTCAGCACTGGGAGAGACAGAGAGAGAGAGAGAGAAAACAAATGTTAGGATTGAAAGCATCTGCAACCCATCAAGTCCAGTAGTCCCAAAAGCTTGTCTTAGCACAGGGGAGGACTTTGCTCTCTTAAAATGACCAATAGAAGGAGGTGCTGGAAAAGGAGGCTTTGCAAAATATGTATTTCTGGTCTCCAGGTTTATGAGCCACTAGAAATTTCACCTTCTCCCAGTCTTCAGTTTACAGGTGATGCCCAGGACAGGGATGTGAGTCTTCCAATATCTATGATCATTTAGGGCAGAACTAGAAGACAAATTCCCCCAGCTTATTGGTTCATTTCTCCTTCTAGTACAACACAGAAATAATGTACCAGGACTGTGCTTGGGGGTTTCTGAGGGAAGAAAGCATTCTGCCAACAAAATAATAAGAGCTAAAGTACTAAGCAAAAGCCCACTGTGTACACACTACTAAATATAAAATCAATAACCAACAAAGACCTACTGTACAGCACAGGGAACTATACTCAATACTCTGTAATAACCCATAAGGGAAAAGAATCTGAAAAAGAATATATATAAAACTGAATCACTTTGCTGTACACACGAAACTAACACAACATTGAAAACCAACTACACTTCAATTTTTTTTAAAAAAGATAAATAAATAAATGTTTTTTTAAAAAGCTCACTGTGAAAGGGGCAGTGGGAGATGAGGAGGTGAAGGCAGATTACCCAGAATACTATTTGTTCCCCAACTCAAAAACATTCAGAGGCCAGGCATGTTGCACAGATAAAACTAACTTGATCCAGATCTGGGAAATTATTGCCCCAAGTATGTTTATAGCCCCTGCTTCCTCCTCCTTCCCTTCCAAGACTTGGGCTGCTTTGATGCATGGAGGTTAAATGGATTCCCTGGGAAGATTTAGAGACCCAGAGCCCAGGAGATCACTACAGCTCTTGTGTTCCTAGCACAGAAGTGAGGGTAGGAATGTATGATGCAGCTGTCTTTTGTGTTTAAGGGAAAAAAAAAAAAAAGGCCTGGGAAACCCTTAAAGAAAGAATATTTTAGGTCAAATATTAGGAAAAACTTGCTAAAACTCATAGCCATTCCTCTGATGATCTGGGAACTTCCTTCTCTGCCATATTCAGATCACGATTTTTTTTTTTTTACAACAGTGCAGCAGCAAGGCAGAAACTACCATTCTGCCGAACAAATTCAGGTCTATCTTTCAGGTTGTCTGTCTTGTTTCTGCACTTTAAGAAATCCGTTCAGTACATATAGCAGGCCAGTAGCATGACTGGCCCTTTCCCCAGTTTGAGTCAGCCCTAAGCATTGCTGCTTATAAGGAACAGGATCCTTTTTTAACCCTTCAGATGGTGTCAGGGCAAATTCCTCAGTGTATTCATGAGTCAAGGGACAGTATATCTGGCATGGAGATGCCTAGCAGGCTGAAGTTTCTGGGTGGCTTTTCCCACTGTAGGGATTCAAGCAAACCATTGTCATTCTTCCCTCTCTAGCAAGGGGAAGGAAAATCCCAGCTCTTAGAGCATTAGTTCTGGCTCAAGAACATGGGTTTTCTTTCCTGGAAACAGGGCCTGGCTAAGTGCGATGCCCTCGGAGTTAGTGCTTTGTGTTGCCAAGATGCCTGTTTCTGGCAAGCTACCGGGGAAAGAGTCTGCTTGAGAGAGAGGGTCTTGATGCCCCTCAGGATTACATGAAACCTCCATTATTTCATAGTTATTAGCACGAAAGAACTTTTATCCCAAGAGAAAGGCTTAGACAACTTCACGAATAGGAATATTTTAAGAATTATAGACAGAAATCAGATCACGTTAAATAGTGGATTTCTAAGTAGAGTACCAGTTAAATTGCCTAGTGGGCTGAGTAGGGAAACAAAGAAGTTAGTTGTGGATTTGCAGTGTTGTGAGTGTGTCTATAACTGGCAGCACATGGACTGGGTAAGCCAATTTCCTGTGCCCTCCAGCCCAGGCCTCACAAACACCTCAGCACCTGGACACTCCTAAGACTCCTTTGTTAATGGCCCCATGTGATGCAGCCACTGGGTCAATAGTGAAGCTGACCCAGACGCAGGGGCCAGACTGTGATGTAACACAGAACTGAGTCTCTTCCAGGCCCTTGCAATAATCACTTTGTATCTAGAACTTTTCCTAAGAGGTTTCATTTACCAAATTATCACCCACTGTAGCAGTTCTCCAAGTGTGGTCTGCGGACCCCTGGGGAGTCCAAAACCATTTCAGGTGGCCCACAAAGTCAAAGCTAGTTTCAGGATAATATTGGGTGGGCCAAAAAGTGCCTTCAGTTTTTTAAGTAAAAATAAAAGACACATTTTTCATTTTCACCAAGAACTTTATTGAACAACATATTCACCCTTTGTTCCACTACCTCCTGCCATTTTTCAGGCAACTTCATAATTCCATCTTCCCAAAACTTTTTATCCTTTTGAGCAAAGAACTGCTCCAGATGCCTTTTACAGTCTTCCAGGGAATCGAATTTTTTTCCATTAAGAGAATTTTGTAAAGACCCAAATCAATGGAAATCCAAAGTTGCAATGTCTGGTGAATATGGCAGATGAATCAGAACTTCCCAGCCAAACTGTAACAGTTTTTACCTGGTCATCAAAGAAACATGCCGTCTTGCATTACCTTGATAGAAGATTATGCGTTTTCTGTTGACTAATTCTGGACACTTTTCATTGAGTGCCACTTTCAGTTGGTCTAATTGGGAGCAGTACTTGTTAGAATTAATCATTTGGTTTTCTGGAAGGAGCTCTAAATAGAGGACTCCCTTCCAATCCCATCTTACACACAACATCACCTTCTTTGGATGAAGACCAGCCTTTGGTGTGGTTGGTGGTGGTTCATTTCCCTTGCCCCACGATCTCTTCCGTTCCACATTACTGTACAGTATCCATTTTTCATCGCCCGTCACAATTTGTTTTAAAAATGGAATGTTTCATTACGTTTCAGTAGAGAATCGCATACGGACATATGGTCAAGAAGGTTTTCTTCACTTATGTTGAACCCAAACATCAAAGCGATTCACATAACCAAGCTGGTTCAAATGATTTTCAACACTTGATTTGGATATTTTGAGTATGTCAGCTATCTCCCATGTGGTATAACGTTGACTGATCTCAATTAATGTCTCAATTTGATCGTTGTCAACTTCAATTGGTCTACTCGACCGTGGAGCATCATCCAGCAAGAAATCTCCAGCACGAAACTTCGCAAACCACTTTTGACACGTTTGATCAGTCACAGCACCTTCTCCATACACTGCACAAATCTTTTTATGCATTTCAGTTGCGTTTTTACCTTTCTTGAAATAATAAACATAATATGCCAAAAATGATGCTTTTATTCTTCCATCTTCAATATTAAAATTAAAACACAAAAATTCACCAATTTAGATAGGTCTTTTTTTAAATGCACACTGATATGACAGCTGTCACATACAATCTAATGAAATTGTTTCAAATGAAGTTAAAGACAACTAGGTGGTACTAGAGCCATCTTACGGAAAAAAACTGAACATTTTGGCCCACCCAATAAGATGCCATTTATCTTTTTCACTGTGTTGACATTTACACTGATGATACACAAGCCATGGTCGAGAAAACCACTGGCGTTTTAGCTCAACTCCAGGCAGTGGTACCAAACTACACTAGCAGTTATTGCATTCACTGCCACCCACTCGAAGTGCCAAAACCCCTACCGGTTTCAGTTAAGAATGTCCTTGACAAAGCCATTAACATTATTCATTGTATTAAATCTTGACCTTTAGGTTCACATCTCTTTAATATTCTATGTGAAGAAATGGGAAATAAACATAAAGAACAAGCATAAACAACAAATCTCTCTGAAGAAGAGAGATTTTTTTTCCCATTTGTGGCTTTCTCTTAGGAAACTGAAAACTTTTCCTAGATTGTCCCAGCCTACTTACCCTCATATTTCATTGACCTGAATCTGGTCTCATGTCCATTCCTGAACCCATCCCTGGCCAGAAGGATGGGCTGTGCCTTTGACCAATCAGGTCCACTTCTCAGGTGGGGTCAAGCTTCCCTGAGGCACAGACTTGACAGGTGAAGGGCTGATAACTGAACGAAATCAGGGCTTTGTTAGGAAGGGAAAAGGGAGAATAGAGGCAACCAGTAGGCAATCACACAGGGTTCACTACATTCAGTACATGGAAGTCTAGAACAGTGGGTCTCAATGCTGGCTGGCAGACTGGCTACGTAGAAATCACCTGGGATCTTGTTTAAAAATATAGCTCAAACTGTGTTGTGCATATGAATTATCCTGGGATCTTATTAAAATGCAAATTCTACATTTGTAACAAGTGCTCAGATAATGTAGCCAACCACGGGTCAAAGAACCCCACTTTGATTCGCAAAAATATAGATTGCCCACTTCCAAATTACTTAGTCTCCAGGTGACCATGGTTAGAGAATTGGGTTCAATGTGATCAAACATCAACAATATCAAGATTGACATTCATTCATTCAATAAACATTCATAGAAATAGAAACCTCTACCCTGCCAAGTCCGGTGCTTATTGTTGAAATTACAGTCAACATTCTGCTGGGGAGGGAGAGCAGGCAGATCTACAAGCAGATGTTGTTAATATAATGTGAGAAATGCTCTAATAAAGCTATGTACTGTGATCGAGGGACAAGGGACAAGGAGTGATTCACTGGTGAAGGTGAGGTGACAGGTAGGGAAGGTTGCACAGAGAAGGACATTTAGCTGGGCTTTCTCTGGTGCCCAGAGTGAGAAAATGTGGGTGCGTAAAAGCATGGAAATATGAATGGACAAAGTACACTCGGGCACAGTGAGAAGGTCTCTCTCTGTGTCTCATGTACAGGCTGAGGCAGAGGTGGAGAAAGAAAAGGTCAAAAAGTTTGGCTGGGGCTAGATTATGGAGAGGCCTCAAGTGTCACCCTAAATCACTCTATAGCTGTTCCCACACTGGCTCCTTAGAATTACCTGGAGAGCTTTAAAAAATCCTGATGCCCAGGCCACACCTGAGGTCAGTTAAATCATACTCTAGGAGTGGGGGAGGGTGGCAGGGAGGCAGCATTAGTACATTTTGGAGCAGGTGGTTCAACGTGCGGCCAAGTTGAGAGCCACAGCGCCTGCTCAACCTGTTTGCATAGAACACGCTCTTCAGCGTGGATACAGCCCATCCTTCCTAAACGCACTTTTCATTTCAATTTGATATTCAAAATCAGAATTATTAAAAGCCTTTTATGCCACAGAGGCCATGTGATGGGCATTGGAATGACGCTCCCCCTGCACAGGGGCCTGTGGGGCGCAGGCAGATGAAGCCTGCCCTTTGTTCTCCTGCCTGCATCTGCGAAAGCTGATCCCTGCGAAGCTGCAGCCAGGCAGAGGGCACCCCTTTCTCCCACTAGCCTAGACCACGGGGATCTTTGACTGGATGAGTGCGCAGAGCGTTTGCGGAATGAGAACACCTCCCCCGCTCCCTTGTATGAACTGAATACCTACTCGGGAATTGGGGCCTATTTTTATTTGATGAGATGAAAAGATGAACTCTCCATATTGTGAAAGCTGACAGAAGAATCTTTTTGTAGGCGCTTCACAGTGTGAATTTGGAATGCCTGCCCTTGGTTTTGATCTCTGTATACAGCTGCTAAAATGTTTTCGTTAATCAAAGTTTTCCCTTCTCGTTTCTCACCGTTAAAGTCCCTGAAGGAATCTTGAAAGTGGCCAAATGTTGCTCTGAAACTTTTGTAGTGGTTGTCCCCTCAAGCTGCAGAATTTCTGGAATGTTTTGAATTAAAAAAAAATATTTAAAACTGTCCCATGTATAAAACATAAACACAACTCAAAAACAGCACTCCAAACTTGTTTACCATCCAGCTCAGGCCTTGTTTTTAGTCAATAAAATATTCAGGCATCTTTAATGGAATGGAACAAGTTCTTCCTGTGGGAGACAATGGAGACTGGAGACTGATGTATGCAAATAACACAGCCCAGCAGGTTCCTGGGAATGCACGCCTGGCTTTGGGCTGACTTCGGTTTGGCCTTAATGCCTATTTTGACTGTGTCCTGTTTTACAATTCCCCACCCAGCACATGGGAGGTGAAGTGCTGCTTTATTTTCCGAATTAAACTGTCTTCCAACAAGCCTCCTGGGGTCCCCTCTGCTTTTCCTCAGAGAGGCCCCCAGATGAGGGAGGCACTCCATCCCTCCTCCACAGCGATTCGCAGGCCTTCGCTGCATACTTTTTAAATAATTCACCCAGCCTCTTCCCTTCTTGATAGCCCAGGCTTCCCCACAACCAAAGGATGTGTAATCACCTTGAAAAGAAAAATAAAACAAACACTTATCTGCAGCTCTGACTCAAAAGAACTGGATTCTATGGAAATTACAGGCTTTCACTCTGGCTGTGCAGATGTGACCAGGAATCCACGCCGTAGCTAATGCAGGAGGGGAGCTGGCCTCCGTGTGCATAGAGTACCAGTTTGTGGGTGGCCCAGGCCGGCGGGAGCAGCCAGCTCCGCCTGGATAGGCCTGGGATGGGTTGAGTCCCTGAGCAGGAAGCCCGGCTGATGCCTGACCACTTACAGGGAGAATATGTAATTAGTAAACAAAACCTCAACAGCATCCACCTGGAGTCTGCATTTCCAGAGCCTCAGTGGTGCATGGCCTCCCATTCCTGTGGCTGCAGCTGCTCCGACCCAGCGCCTGGCTCTCCCAAGGCCCCACTCGGATACAAACAAGCTGGCCTTTGATGACAGGAAGGGAGTGGAGTTTTAATCTTGGTTTGAGGAGATGTTACCTCCCTCTTTGTGGATCAGCGATCGCTTTCAAAATACCGGGCATCATTATTTTACCTTACAGTAAGGGTTATTCTGTGCCATGATTAATTTAGCTAAGGCTCTTAGAAAATAAAGCTGAGTGGCCTTATTAGTCCCCATTTTAAAAAGCACTTTAACATCCCTGGACAGCAGGTCTGATGAGAAGTTCTACTTATCGTGACACTCATGAACCTTCCTTCTCCTGAGCTGATTCTCACAGGGCTTTTTAGTTGCTCTGATGAAAATGCACCGGTTCCAAATGAAATTTTTATCTTTAAAGAAGATCAATTTCAGTTTCTAATGAAGGAAAAAGAAGAAGTCATTTCATGCTAACTAGGAGGGAGACATCTAGCATTTTGGAGAAAGGTGGAACAAGGATTTGGGTTTAAAGTTTAATTAGAAAATATCTGCTGAAAAGAAAACCTCAATTTGAAGCTTGCTCACAGCCTGGGGCCCCAGATTCAAGCTATTCTCATCTCTTCTCACTGCCTCTTGCCCTTCCCTTCTTCATTCTCTCTCTCTCTCTCTCTCTCTCTCTCTCTCTCTCTCTCTCTCTCTCTCTCTCTCTCTGCCTCTCCCCTACCCCCAGTGAGGAATAGCACAGGGAAGGAATGAGTCTTTACAAAACACAGCAGTACATCTTGGGTGGTGCAGAAAGGCAGGGATTACAAACGCAGGGGATGGGTTGGCAGAGAGAGGCACCTCGCCCCAGCTCTGTGGATTCCACATTCTTCCCTGAGGGGAGCGGCCCCTTTGCCTGCAAACCTATACCACCAGCAGCCAGGGGGTCAGCAAGTGCTCTGAGAGCTGAGTTTCCAGAGTTTTCTGGAAACCGGTCCAAGCTGTACCTCTGTCACCAAGGATGTACCAGGATGTGTGAAATGCTTATTCCACTTGACAGTTTTAAAATTGCCATTTATATGTGCTTTTAACTTTTATTTAATAAAGGAACAAATACTTTATAATAAAAGCCCACTTGGTGATTAAAATCAGTTTATTGATGGCTAACAAACACAAGGAAAAGCTGATATAAATCTTTGTGAGGCCCACAGCTGCTTGTCGACAATCATCTGCTCCCAACCATGTTTTCTCTGAAGCATCGTGTCTCTCACTTTCCCCCAACTTTGTTTTGGCCTAGTAATTCTATCCTGTTGCACAATTGCTCATCCTTTATCCTCCTGTTTTTGATTACCAACTGTTCTTTATTTTAAATGTAGTTACTGGCTAATTAAATAGAAATTAACTACATTTAAAGACAGGGTTCCCAATTATTGGATTATTGCTTCTTCCTGTGGCAAATATTCATTCTTCTTTAGGCAGTTCTGACAGCAGAAATCCCAAAGGCAAAGTCCGACACCCTTTGTCAAGGCCCCTTAGGACAACTACCTGCTATACCCAGAGTTTCAGGAAGGAGGGATGGGATGCTCTCTTCACCCATTAGGACCTAAGCAAGCTGGGCTGTAACCAGAGCTGTTTCCTGTTGTGATTCGGTTAAACCATTTCCGATTTAAGACTCTCCTACCAGAAGGTCAGGTTTATTTCACTGAAGAAGGGGGAAAAAACCATCTTCTGATTTTCTTTATTTTTGGAGACAGCTGGAATGCATCTTCCTTTCCACCCAAACACTGAACACTGTTTGGTTGAGTGAAGCAGAGGCTGGCTCCCTTCCTGGGTTGGGTGGAGCATGTGGACTAAATCAGTCAGATTCAGGGAACAGCTGAGCTGAAGGCTTCCTACTTTCAGGTCAGATCCGTTGTGCTAATCACCTAGATAATCTGATATGGATATCGTTTATTCTAAAATGAGAACAAGAAACACATCGGTGACAGAATTCAATAGTCCAAGCCTTTTTCAATTTTAACATGTGCTTCTGTAGATTGCACAGATGTATATAAATTCTGCAGGGGTGTGTCTCCTCATTAACATTGCCTTCTCATCTCCTGTCTTTGCCTATTGTTAAGCTACCCATCTATCAAGGTTCACTTCAGGCCCATCTCCTCTTTCATGAAGACTTTCTCTAAGATACTGAGTCAAGTCCCAGCTCCATTACTTAATAGCTGTGTGGCCCTGAGTTAACCCTCTGAAGTTCTCTAGTTCTTATTTTCCTAATAAGGAAAATGGGGCATTATTGTTAAGATCAAAATGTTTAATAAGTGTGAAGAATATTGTTAAGTTCTACACAGATGTGAGACACCATTATAATTCCATTATAACTCCTTATTGCATCCTAGAATGCTATTTTGGGCATTCATTTTATCATACCTTACATCATTACTTAATTGTTCCTGATATGCCTGTCTGTTCTCTCTTTAGGTTGTAAATGACTAGAAAGTAAATAATCAAAGATAGATTTACCTAGAAGGGAGACACAACCTTGTTTATAATAGGAAAAAATGGAAAATTGCCTAAATACAATATAAGGGACTAGGATTGGTTTTAAAAAGTAGATTACCTATTCATTTAATGGAATACAGTTTGGTCATTAAAATGAAAGGGAAGGATGTAAAGAGCTAGAAGGAGCATCACTCTTACAATGAGAGTAATTAGATTATCTTCAAAATCACAACTTTTCTATGTTAACTTATCAAAGAGCTGAAGTTGCAAAGCAAACAACAGATCTAAATCCTAAGAAGGGATAATGTCTGCAGAGAGAAAGGGAATGCAAAGTACTCACTTGGGGTAGATGTCACCAGACACCAGTAAGTGAGTTCAAATAAAATAGCTGATAAGTTGGTGAAGATGGAATACAGGCTGACAGACAAGTGTGAAACCCCTGAGGGCCACAGAATTTATGGGATTCTATACTTCTTTCAGGCTCTTTCCCCACAACCTTTACAGATTCTCACAGAAAAGATCTGAAAGAGCCCTAAGTTGGATCCATCATGTTGAAGACCTAGGTGAGTGGTAGAGCCATTTTGTGGGAGGGGCAAGAAATACTTGCTGGATCCATCTCTCTTACTTCCAATAGGGAAAAAAAAGCCTTAATCTGCAGAAGGAAAGTGCACCAAGCACTGCTGCCCTTAGGGCACTGGAGAAAACTCATTGCTAATGGGTGAAAGGAGACAAAGGAAAAAATCAGGGAGGGATAGGATTACACACTGGGCCCACAAACACCGCCGGGGTAGGGTAAGAGAACTGAAAGGCCATATCCCATAGGTGCAGGCCTAAGACTGAGGCTTATTCAGAACACAGAGAATAGATTCCCACACCACACTTCCCCCACTGCAAGCTAGCAATAACAAGTTACTTGAATAACAAATAACAGTAGAATACTACTGAGAGAGAGATGGGAGAAAAATAAGGGCAAGCAAAGAAACTCTTGCTGAGGTACAATGCAAAGAGATGGTTAATTTAAGCAGCGAGACAGAAACTATGAGAATCAAATCAAATCAAAATGGTGGAAATGAAAAACACAATAATAGAGAAAAGGATGCCTTAGACAGTTTCATTAATAGACTCAGACAGATGGGGCATGAATCAGTGAACTGGAAGGTAGGTCAATGTAAATTACCAAGAATGAAGCACAAAGAGAAAAAAAGAGTGGGAGGAAAAACAGAGCATAAACCCAAGAGTTACAGGACATTATTAAATATTCTAACATATGCATAATTGGAATCCTAGAAGTAGAAGAGAGAGAGGGGGGCACAAGATACATCTGAAGAAATAATGACCAAGAGTTATCTAAACTTAATTTAAACACTAAACCACAGATCTAAGAAGTTCAGAGGGCATAAAAGTAGGATGATACAACACACATACAACACACCTAGCCATATCATGAGATTCAAACTGCTGGAAACCAATGACAAAGAAAAAAATATTAAAGGAAGCCACAGAAAAAGAAACATTACATACAGGGGAACAAAGAAAAGAGCTGTAACAGAACCAGTGCAAGCCAGAAGACAGTGAAGTGACATCTTTAAAGTACTAAAAGAACAAAACAAAACAAAACAAAAACCTGTCAACCCAGAATCCTATACCCAGCAAAAATGTCTTTCAAAAAAGAAAAATACTTTTTCTGACTTACAAAAACTGAGGGAATTTATTACTAGAAAACCTACTCTATAACAAATGTTAAAGGAAGTTCTTCATGCAAAAAGAATATGATATTGGACTGAAGCTTGGATCCACACAGAGAAATGAAGACCTTGTAAATGGAATAAATAAATGAAGGCAAAATAAAATTAACTTCTTTTCTTATTCTTGATTGTTCTAAAATATAACTTTTCAATGTTGGAAACAATGATAGGGGCAATGTAGTTTGTGTTCATAGCACATGTAAATGTGAAAGGCATGAAAATAATAGCACAAAGGATAGAAGGGAGGAATTGAGACTATATTTCTGCTAGGTCCTTACACAACACATAAAAGAGTATAATATTTGAAGGCAGTCCAGATTAATTAAAGGTGTATATTGCAAACCCTAGAGAGACCACTAAAAATATTTTTGAAAGAGGAATGAGTAATAAGTCAACAGGGGAGATGAAACAGAATAATAAAACATTCTCAATTAACACAAGAGAAGGCAGAAAAAGAAAAAAAGGACAAAGGGAACAAGTGAACTCACATTAATTATAAAGACAGATTGGTTAAAAGTAAAAGGATGAATGAAGAAAAATATGCCATGCAAACACTAATCAAAGAAAGAAAAAAAGCTGGAGTACCTATGTCAAAGAAAACTTCAAAACAAGAGGTATTATCAGGGATAGAGAGGTATACTACATAATGATAAAAGGTTTAGCTTTCCAAGAAAATGTAGCCAATTAATTTGTGAATGCACCTAACAGCACAGCTTCAACAGACATGAGGCAAAAAGAGATGGACCTGAAAGGAGACATATACAATTACCTCTCAGTAACTAATAGAAGAAGCAGACAGATAATTATCATGGAAATAGAAGACCTGAACAACACGATTAACAATCAGACCAAATTGACAGATATAGAACACTCCACCCAACAATAGCAGAATACACTTTCTTTTCAACTACACATGGAACATTCACCAATATGTACCATATTCTGTGAAATAAAACAAACTTTAAAATATAGAAACCACTCAAAGTATGTTCCCAGACCATAATGAAATTAAACTAGAAATCAATAATATAAAGATATCTGGAAAAATCCCCAAATATTGGAAATTAAACAACCCTCTTCTAATAATCTATGAACCAAAGAGAAAGTCTCAAGGGATTAAAAAAGAGTTTTGACTGAAAGAAAATAAAAACACACATATCAAAACATGTGGAATGCAGCTGCAGGAGTGCTTAGAGAGAAATTTAGGAATTAAATGCTTAGAAGAGAAAAAAGCTCTCAAATCAATAATCTAGGCTTCCACCTTTATAAACTAGAAAAAGAAGAGCAAAATACACTTAAGTTACACATAAGCTGAGGAAAGAAAATAATAACAATTAAAACAGAAATCAATGAAATTAAAAACAGAAAACAATAAAGAAATATTAATGAAACCAAAAGATGATTCTTTGAAAAGACTGACAAAATTGATAAACCTTTGGCCAGACTGACCAAGAAAAAAGAGAAAAGATATAAATTACCAACATCAGGAACAAAAGAGGGGATATCATTACAGACCCTACAAATATTAACAAGATTGTAAGGGTACATTATGAACAACTCTATGCCCAGAAATTTGACAACTTATATGAAATGGAATCCAGAAAAGATACAAATTACTAAAACTCACTCAAGAAGAAACTAGATAAATCGACAGTCCTATATCTATTAAAGACATTTAATTTGTACTTTAAAAACCTTCCAAAAAGAAATCTCCTGGCCCAAATAGATAGAATAGATAGAAGTCAACAGTGAATTCTATCAAACATATAAGAAAGAAATAATATACATTTAACACAACTTTTTTCAGAAAACAGGAATGACACCAGAATTCCCCTAATACCAAGGCCAAAAAAAAAAATCACGAAAGAAGAAAACTACAGAGCAACACCCCTCGTGAACACAGATGAAAAATAATTCTTACCAAAATGTTAGCAAATTTAATGCAGAGAATATAAAAAAGATAATACCTCACAGCCAAGTAGCATTGCTCACAGGAATGTAACACTGGCTCGATATTTGAAAATCAGTCAATGTAAGGCACCATAATAACAGACTAAAGAAGAAAATAGATGCAAGAAAAGCATTTGACAAAATTCTACCCCCATTCATGATTAAAACTCTCAGCAAACTAGTTAGAAAAACTTCCGAAACCTAATAAAAGACATCTACAAAAGGCCTTTGCCTAACATCATACTAAATAGTTAAAGACTCAATACTTTACCTCTAAGATAGAGAAAAAGGCAAAAGATATCCACTTTCACTACACCTATTTAATCCTAGCCATTACAATAAGACAAGACATGAAAATAAAAGGCATGTCATCTATTCACAGCCTACCACAACAAAGAATTATCCAGTTCAAAATGTCCATGTAGAAATTTCCAAATAATCTACACAAAAGCTCTTAGAACAACTAAATGAGTTTAATAAAGCCTCAGGATACAAAGTCAGTGAAAACAAAACCATGGTATTTCTATACACTAGCACTGAACAACTGAAATTCAAAATTAAAATAACAATACCATTTACAATAGCACCAAAAAACCCAACTTAGGTAGAAATATAAAAAAATTATGTGGGTTCTGCGTGATGAAAAGAACAAAATACTAAAGGAAAAAAAAGTAAGAAGACCCAAACTAATGGAGAAACAGATCATTTTCTTGGATTAGAAGATTTAGTATTATTAAGATGTTACATCTCCCCAATTCATTCTATAGATTCAATGCAATTCCGATGAAAAAATCCAGCAGGCTTGTACACAGGTATTGACATGGTGGTTTTAAAGTTTATATGGAAAGGCAAAGGAACGAGAATTGCCAAAAAATTTTTAAAAAGAATAACAAAGTTGGAGGACTCACACTATGTAATTCAGTGTTACTGTAATGCAGTTACATAAATACAGTTAACTGAGTTTTGACAGTAAGGCAACTACAATTCAATAGAGAAGACAGTCTCTTCAAACAAATGGTTCTAGAACAACTGAATGTCCATATACAAAGGGAAAAAAACCTCCTCAGCCTGTATCTCATACCTCACACAAAAATTAACTTAGAATGAATCACAGACCTAAAATATAAAACATAAAACCAAAAGCCTTCTCAAAGAAAACACAGGAGAAAATGATGTGCATGGTCTTGGATTAGGCCAGTGATTCTGAACAAAGTCACCTTTATATGCCAGGGGACATTTGGCAATGTCTAGAACGTTTTTGATAATCATGAATAGGTGGCAGGGGTGGGGGAGGAGGGAGTTCTACAGGCATCTAATGGGTAGAGGCCAAGGATGCTGCTAAACATTCTACAATGCACAGAAGAGCCCCTCACAGCAAAGAATTATCCAGTCCAAAATGTTAATAGTGCCACCATTGAGGAAGCCTGAGTTAGGCAAAGAGTTTTGTTTTTTGTCTTTTTTTTTTTTTTTTGCGGTATGCGGGCCTCTCACTGTTGTGGCCTCTGCCGTTGCGGAGCACAGGCTCTGGACGCGTAGGCTCAGCAGCCGTGGCTCACGGGCCCAGCCGCTCCAGGGCATGTGGGATCTTCCCGGACCGGGGAACGAACCTGTATCCCCTGCATCGGCAGGCGGACTCTCAACCACTGCGCCACCAGGGAAGCCCAGGCAAAAAGTTTTTAAGATACAACAACAAAGTCATGATCCATGAAAGAAAAAAAGTTAATAAACTGGACTGTATTAAAATAAAAAAAAATTCTCTGTAAAAACTTCTGCTTTTGATTAAGAGAATGAAAAGGTAATTCAAACTGGGAGAAAATATTTTAAAATCATATTTGACAAAGGACTTATATCCAGAATATATAAAGAACTCATAAATCGTAACAATCAGAAAACAACCCAATGTTTTAAAACAGGAAAAGAGCTGAACGTATACTTTACCTAAGAACATATTCAGATGAAAAACAAGCATAAGAAAAACCCTCACCATCATTAATCATAGGGAAATATAAATTAAAACCACAATAAGGTACCACAATATGCTTATTAGAATATTTAAAATGTAAAAAACCTGGCAATACCAAGTGCTGATGAGGATGCAACATGGCACAGCCACTTTGTGAAACAGTTTGGCTGTTTCTTATAAAGGTAAACATATACCTACCATGTGACCCAGCAATCCCACTCCCAGGTGTGCATCCAAAAGAAAAGAAAAGAAAACGTTTGTACCAAAACCTGTAAGTAAATATTCATAGCTGCTTTAAAATTGGAAACAACCTAGATGTTCTACAAACTGTGGTACATAATAGAATACTTTCAGCAATAGAATAGAATGAACTACTGATTCACAAAATAGCATGCATGAATCTTATCTGCATTTTACAAGGTGAAAGAAGCCAGACCCAGAATTGTTGGGTTCTATTCACATAGCACTCTGGAAAGGGCAAGATCATAAGGAGGAAAACCAATGAGTAGCTGATGGATCAGGGGCTGTGGGAGATGTCTCTACAGGAATAGCAGGAGAAACTTTGGGTTGATGCAAATGTGTATGGAATGATGGTTGATAATACTACTCTATGCATTTGCCAAACCTGATAGAAACATACAGCACAAAAAGTGAATTTTACTACAGGTAAAAAAAAAATAAAAAAAAAACTACCAGGATGTGGGAGAAAAGATGGAATGCAGATTGTGACAAATGCATTTAACTTATTATAAATGGATCACATAAGCACACTGAAGGGGGATGGGGAGAAAAGGAGCCAACCTAAGTAACTTTAGATAAACAGTGTTTTGATTTGGTGCAAGGCTAAAGTACACAAACACTGCACTTCAGTTGTTTCTCACAGGGGGATGGGCTAGGAATTCTGACACTACTTATTTTGTATAGTTGGATTAAACAAATAGCTAAATATATTGTAGATAATCAGAGTCAGGTCTCTCACTATTGGAGAAAGAAATTAACACATAAGAAAGCAGGGAAGGCTGTGATGACCCCTGTGGTGTTCAACTGGATTCAAAGGTATCAATATGCACCCATGTTTTAAATGTTAAATTTGAAAAAGTTTTAAATATATACAGATAAATTGGTACAGAAATATAGATATGTGTATGCATGAGTTAATGTATACTTACACACACACACACACACACACACACATTCTTGGCTCTATCTACTGAGAGGGGTTAGAAACAGCGACACCTCAGCAACAAGGTGAACACCTAACTCCTGATGGTTTCTAAATACCACCCTCCGATATAAGAGATCAGGGATCTTTGGAGAACTGTTTGATTCCAGGGGCTGGGGTAGTTGATGATCCTGGAGCATCTGTGGTGTTTGAATGTAAGTAGTACAAAAAGTGCATAGGAACCAATCTGAAAGAGCTCCCAATAATCAAAGCTGGAACAATTTGAACAACAAAATAAAAAGCAATAGTACAATATTAGATTTTAACAAAAAGAATAAAATAAATGTTCATGAGTCCACATGGATATAAATGATTAAATAAATATATGGGAGAGAAGGAACAGCTCTTCCTCAGAGAAGAATACTGATAAATAAATACAGAAGGGACATGAGGGAAATAGAAAATCACCATTAAAATACCACAGTAATCGTTGCTGAAGGCAAGATCCACCAAAGTATGCTAAAAAGAGTAGACAAATACTTAAGTAGAAATAGCTCTGCATTATTTTTACCATTCTTCTTTAGATCCAGAACTGTTTCCAAAAAAATTTTTTTTAATAATAATGAAAAGAGAAGAATATTTAGTAACATGGAAAGATGTTTATGATTTATTAAATTTTAGAAGCAGTATGATTCTGATTTTGTGTACACCTGCACACACACACACACAAACCAAAATAATTTAAACAAAAGTGTGAGAAATATCTATCTCTTGGTGGTGGCAATATAGGTGATTTAGATTTCATTTTATTACTATTGTTATAATAATAATTATTATTATTGCTTATCAGTATTTTCTAAAATTTTCTACAATGACCATGCATTAATATTAGAATAATAAAAATATATTTAAAACACTCCTTGAAGGGTGTGTTACATGTCTTCTGTACTTCAAGTTGTGTTGAAAACAATAGTGGATACTGCCAAAGTGAATTCTTGAATTGAAGCTCTGCCTTGCTATTCCCCCCCCTTTTTTTTAAACATCTTTATTGGAGTATAATTGCTTTACAATGGTGTGTTAGTTTCTGCTTTATAACAAAGTGAATCAGCTATACATATACATATATGCCCATATCTCCTTCCTCTTGCATCTCCCTCCAACCCTCCCTATCCCACCCCTCTAGGTGGTCACAAAGCACCGAGCTGACCTCCCTGTGCTATGCAGCTGCTTCCCACTAGCTATTTCACATTTGGTAGTGTATATATGTCCATACCACTCTCTCACTTCGTCCCAGTTTACCCTTCCCCCTCCCCGTGTCCTCAAGTCCATTGCTATTCCCTTTTGCAACATAGATAACTATCCCCCTAATTTATATTCATATACAGCACTTATCTTAGCGCTCTGCACAAAATACTCAGTAATAATTGAATTATAAATATAGATTCTGCTGTATTTAAATTAGTATAAAGTGAAGTACACCTGAAAAAATAAGTAACATATCTATATCACCTGATAAATAGAAATAACAGAAAACATTTAGAGCAACGTATGTAGTAGCATACTTTACGCTAGGCACTATTCTAAGCACTTTACATGTATTAACTTATGTAATCCTCACCACAACTCAGGGGTTTATCCCCATTTCATAGATGACAAAATCTAGGCATAGAGATTAAGTAATTGCACAGTCACACAGCTAGCAAGTAGCAGGCAGCAATATAAAGCACTTCTATATTCATTATCAGTTTACTTCTCACAGCAATTCATTAAGTATCATTACCCGAATTATCAGATTTATAACCTGAAGCTCAGAGAAATAGGTGACTAGCCTAGCTGAAAGTGACAGGAGTGGGACACCTGATTTCAAAACCCATGATTTTTCAGCTATATCATGCTGCCTCATGCATTAACATGAAGTGGGCAAACCAAAACAGGAAACCACCAGAGAACTGTCAAAACACATCTCCAGTGGAGAATTCTAAACATGGATTAGTTCTCTCCCAGGTCTGCTTAAATTTCACACCATCCACCTGCATGTTTTTTTCTTCTGTACCAGCTGAGAAGGTGACATTTCCTGTTCTCTGTTTTAAATCAGAGAAGCTTGCAATACTATAATCACCAATGAAGCTACATATTAGCTTACAGAGATTTTTTTTTTTTCTCCTTTAAATTAAAGAGGCAGTGAAAGGTACAATCTTGCTTCTGTTCCCAGATCTCTGAGAAAGTCATTGTGGGCATTCTCCGGCAAAAAGAAAGTAACTTCGTTTGTAGAGGATAATGCCCTGTTGACAAGTTGGCAGGGCTGCCTTGTTTAGAAAAGAATGTGCAGAAAACCTGAAAGATAATTAACGTGTGGTGACCTAACAGCATGCATCAGGGCCATAGTATGCCTGGCAGAGGCAGGTGTGTTCACACAGTTCATTAACACTGTATATAGTTTGTTTAATTCCAGTTGGGCAATTAGAGAATGGTCTAGAACCTAGAGAGAACCCCAAATAGACTCTCTGATCTCAGCTGCAGTGGGATGATTCTAAGCCACCTCCTTGGGCCCCAGGAGATTAGACCAGAATTCTTCATAAACCTATTTGCTTTTCTTTAACAATCATCTCTACATTGCCCATCATGATGGAGGACAGCCATTGCATATATGGTCAAAACAAAGGAGAATTTTACAGCTGACCTTATGGTGTACTACACAGTGATTCGAGTATTAAGCTTACCTTTTAACTTACGTTTTGTGTCAATTAAAATCACAGGTGCTTCCAATTTTACAGAATGAGTAAACTTTAGTAAAATTGTTTATGAAGTGATTTTCTATTAATGTAATTCTGTTCTGCTTATGATTTAAGAAGACTAAAGATATGTTTCCCTGGAGGAAAAATTTAGCTAGGTAGCACTGATTATTTTTGTATTTTGAAATGCTTTATAACAATCTGAGAATGTTCATTACTCTCCTGATCTGAGATTTCTCCTATCCCCACCTTTTTTTTTTTTTTTTCTCCCTTCCCTTTCTCAGACCATGAAAATCCTCACTTGGGCCCAAAGATTCTCTGTCTCCACCCTTGCAACTCTTGAAATTCAGTCTGGGAGATCTCTTTCTGCCTCTGTGTATTTAGTGCCCAACAGAGCTAGAATGGACTATCACATACAGTCAATAGGTGCTGCGCTAAAATATGAGGGACCCCAACCTGATATACCCACTTACAAATTCTCTCATGCAAACAGGTGCTGCATTCAATAAGTTCATTGACCTTGAAAGTCTATCAGACGAATCTGTTTACAATGCTACACTTGCAGTGTGTTTTCTCTGAGCCTGGAAACTGATGGTGAGGGAAGCAATCCAGCATTATGCTGAGCAAACAGGGAAAGCTAAGCTGCTGCTAAATATTTTCCAAAAGTCATCCTCTGTGAGGTTAATCTGCCAACAGATAAACAAGTGTCTTTGAGTCATTTTCAAAAATTAAATAAGGACAGAATTTTTTCTAGGCCACATGTACAGCCTGTCAGAGCAACGCGAACTACTTGCCAAATGCCTGGACCACCCCCGCCCCGCCTGCCTTTAGCTGAAGAAAGAGAACATGTGCAGATTGTGTTTATAGCTGTGGGTCAGTGTGGGGTGTCACTGATCTGATCAATGCCACCGTGTGCCCTGGGCAGAACTCCAGCCTCCCCAGCAAAGGATTGCTAGATCTCGCCAGGATTTCTGTTGAGCCATTATGTTCTCTTTCTCTCTTTCTACCTGCCTGTTCCTGACTGCCGGGAAGGAGTAAGGTGGCTTTGGCAACTCCTTTATACTCCCACATCTATTTTTCTATGGAGTAAGGCAAAAAAAACATTGTGAGACCTCACTCTCACCTTTTCCAAGGAGAGGGGACCAGGATCTCCAACATAAAGCTTACTGCTGGTACTATGCCCAGCATGGCTTCTTGTGCCTAGTGAGCCTGAGTAGCTCAGTGAGAATGAGACATTACCCAAAGCTAGCTCCATTCGGCAAATGGCGTAGGATTCCTGGCTTTATTTCCTCAGCTCTGGAGCTCATCATGCCATAAACCACAGGGACTTTGTAGGCATGTTATTGTATTAGCACCATATGGAGAATACTCATGGAACTCACATGCAGAACGTGTGATGTCAGACCAGTTTACATGAGTCCAAATTTTGTGCAGCTGTTACAATCAGATGTTTCATTTCATTTTTTTATGTCAGCACCAGCCCAATAAATCCACTAATTCTGAGACTGAAAAGTAAAGAGAGTTCTGTGTGCTCGCACGTGTTTCGGAGCTGGGAAGCTCTGTACCACATCTGTGCGGACCTGCTCTCGCTACCAGGGGTCACATCAGAGCCTTGGCTCCTGTACTCCTCACAGAAGGGCAAGAATGATTTCTATGGAAATCAGTAGAAAAGCAAATACAAAAGACAGCAACTTTCATACAGATGAGAAACTATTACCTAAGACTGAATGTGCTCTTAGAAATAGACTCTTGCAAAGAAAAAATTCAGGAAAGACATTGCAGTTTCTTTAGAAGGTATTTGATAAAAACCACACATCAAAAATAATTAGCCTCTGACAAGTTAGAAAAGTGTTTGCTAACAAGTGTCCCTGACTCTGCCTCTTAAAGAATCATCAAGCCTGTCTTGGGTTTGCCTTAGTGAGGGCAAGATGAATCACTGTCTTTCACTAGTAAAGTAAAACCCCAAAGGTTGCCACCAAAATAATGCTGATCTTCAAAAATAAATAACTCTTAACATTTCCTTGGAATTAAGGATAGAAGGCTACACAGTTTTTTAAATGTCTGAATTTTTAGATTTATATATGCTATTTATGTCTCTCCATAATATGACAACACACGTTATTTAAAAATAAATGCTGAGAACCGTGGATCTTCTGTGATTCATTTGGGAAAGGTTGTGGTTCTTTGTGGTTTGGTTAAGAAAAAAAAAACAAACAGAAATTTAGAGGTAAAAAAAAAAAGAGGGCATTCTCTGCTGTTCTGGACTGGTGCAGGCACAGTTTCTGGGCCTAAGTTAAGACGCGATAAAAGGTTATTTCCTCTTTGCCCCATTCTCATCACTCTACTTCAGGGATTTTCACAGGCTGATCTCCATGCCTTGTGACGCAGCAGAGTAAAGCTCTGCAAACACAACAGCCTGTCAGAAAGTGGCTCCCACATAAGAAGCATTATGGAATTGCTTGCCTGACTTGTCTCCCCTCCCTGTATGGATTTTTGAAATTCAAAGAAAACAAATCAAAACTTCTGAAGAAGAGAGTTTATCTTCTGAAGAAGAGAGAAACATACAGCTGCAGCATGCTGTGAACATTTCAGGGCCTGCTTCTCCTTCCAGATGCATGGCGTGCCTTGCTACTTAAGACAGAAAATCCCCTGCCTTGTTCCATAAGCAGGCACATAGAGCAGATTTCATGAGCTCCTGGGTGCAGTTTAGACTCTGGCTCTTAATGCTCAGTCATTAAAATTGCTATAGGAGATGTAACTCTGTTGGGTGTAATTTGGGAAGATCCCCCCCGAATGGCATCTTCCCAGATATGGTGGGGAGAAGGAATGGAGCTCAATTTAGCAACAAGGAAAGGGTGCACTTGGAATGAGGCTTAATCAGCTTGCTTTGGAAGATGCTGCCCTTTGAACAGAAAGCTTTGCTCCACTGCACCATCAACTTCAAAGATTCCTGAAACTCTCTGGGCCTGAGGAAAGATGCTAACAGGTTTAACGGTCCTTTTTGAGTATGGTGCTGAGATGTTGTATATAATTCAGACTAGGTAAGTCATGTAGCAGCACATGACTGACAAGCAACTGCTGGCAATTCTCATTTAGGAATATCAGAAGATTTGCATGAGGGCCTGGTGGCAATAGTAGGAATTATACAAATTGCTAAAGTGTGAAAGTTAAATCTTGTGAAACATTCAGCTCTTGGTGAATGAAACCCTTCTGGCTGTTTTTTTACTCTTTTTTTTTTTCATGACTCATCCTACTTAAGACTAAGCTTTCACCATTCTCTTAACAGTCATATTGTTTTCCCTGTGACAAATGTATATCCATTTCATGAGGACATATAAGACTTTGCAGCATAAAATAAGTCTTATAGTAAAAAAATTTTGTACTGTAAGCCTGATTTCTGGAGGCGGTTTTATTCTTATATTATTGCTGTTTTTTGTATCTCTTACTCTCAACCCCTCATCCCTTAAGAGATACGCACCTTTGAGTTGAATTAGCTCTCACTGCAGAAAATCCTCCAGGTTGTTCCTTCCAAGGGAATGCGACACTTAATGGTCAGATATTCAAACACATGTGATGTGAACACATCAAACATATAGGTGGACTAACCAACCTCCTTTCAAAAGCCACCATTGACTAAATGTGCAGCTTATGTGTCTGGTAATCTAACTTATTAGGACAATACTCACTTCGAATATTTGATATATATATTTTTAATTACACTCACTTCATATTTTGTTTATATTTGTTAAAAATGCACTGTGGAACCAAGAGGGGACACTTAAGATAGAAAAACAGTTGACTGATTTTGCCATTCAAGACACATAAGAAGTCAAGGCTGGGTTTGCTAAAATGGAGAAAAAAACAAAACTCTTCCCCAAGGGTAGAATGTGTGAAATCAAGTGGGTCTTCTTGAGAGGCAATATCCAAAGATGAGTCCCAAGTCCAGCAGACAGATTGACTTTTATGAGTTCAGGAAGAAGTACACCAGAATAAATCATAGGCGAAGAGGTGGCCCAGGTTCAGATGGTTCACTGGCAAGTCCTAGCAAGCCTTCAAGATACAGATAATTTTTCTATTATTTGATCTGTTTGAGAGTATACAAAAAGATAGAAAGCCTTTCAAGATGATTGACCAAATACGCTACCCAAAGTCTCATTGAAATAACACAAGAAATATAAAAAGTCAGAATAATCAAAAACAGAGCTAAGAAACCAGAAGGGGTACTGTTAGCAGGCTCAGAACAGTGAGAAAGTCTTGAAAATTACACAAGAAAAAATTGGTATAAGTATATATAAGTATATCAGTTCCCCAGAGACTATTTCCTCAAGGAGCAGATAATTCCTTAGTTATTTAAATTGTTACAGAGCAAAGACAAAGAGAGAAAACATCCCATGTAATGAATAAGGACAACATAACCCTAATACTTAAGCTTAGTACAAAACACATACAAGTTAAAAAAAAAAAAAAAGAAGATACAGTGAGGTATCACCTCACGCAGGTCAGAATGCCCATCATCAAACAGTCTACAAATAATAAATGCCAAAGAGGGTGTGGAGAAAAAGGAATGCTCCTACACCCTTGGTAGGAATCTAAATTGGTACAGCCACTATGGAGAACAGTATGGAGGTTTCTTAAAAATTAAAAATAGACCTACCATATGATCCAGCAATTCCACTCCTAGGCATCTAGGAATAACCGTAATTCAAAAAGATACATGCACCCCAATGTTCACTGCAGCACTATTTACAATAACCAAGACACGGAAGCAGCCTAAATGTCCATTGACAGAGGAATGGATAAAGAAGATGTGGTACATATATACAATGGAATATTACTCAGCCATAAGAAAGAATGAAATAATGTCATTTTCAGCAACACGGATGGACCTAGAGGTGATCATACTAAGTGAAGTAAGTCAGACAGAGAGAGGCAAATGTCACATGATATCACTTATATGTGGAATCTAAAAAAAAAAAATACGAATGAACTTATATATAAAACAGAAATCGACCCACAGACATAGAAAACAAACTTATGGTTACCAAAGAGGAAGGTGAGGGAGGGATAAATTAGGAATTTGGGATTAACATATACACACTGCTATATATAAAATATATAACCAACAAGGACCTACTGTATAGCACAGAGAACTATACTCAGTATTTTGTAATAACCTATAAGGGAAAAGAATCTGAAAAATTATATATATATATATATATAATAACTGAATCACTTTCCTGTACACCTGAAAGTGATACAACATTGTAAATCAACTATACTTCAGTTTAAAAAAGGAAAGAAAGAAAAAAAAATGACTACATCAATACAACTCATGAATCAGATATTTAAGAAGTCTTAAATAAAATAATAGCAAACCAAAATGCATTAGAAGAATAAAATACTGTAACCAACTAGTGTTTACATAAGAATGCAAGGATGGTTTAAACATGTTAGGAAATCTGTTAAAGTAATCCATTACATGTATAGATTAAAAGAAAAAATCCACATGATCATCTTAATAGATGCTTCAGAGCATATTAAAAATGAATGCTTGTATCTTTTGAACATCATTAGCAAGCTAAGACTAGAAGGAAAACTTTCTTATCAGAAACTGTAATAAATATTATTCATAATAGTGAAATACTAGAAGCAATCCTATTAATTTTTTTAAAAGGATGTGTATAATTATCATTACTAGTTAATAATGTGTTGGGTAAATGTAATAAGGCAGGAAAAAGATATTAGATGTAAATGGTAGAAATAAATAGAAAAAGTTATCATTTGTGGTTATTGTAAAAATCTACTTAGGAAATCCAAGACAATTAATTGGAAAAAAACTTAGAACTAATAAGAGTTAAAATTTACTAATGTGACCAGATATTATATCAATATACAAAAAACAAAAAGCTTTACTATAATTAGAAGAATTACAATTACAATAGCAACAAAACAATACAGATTATCTGCTATAGAAAGAATAAACCTAAAAGAAGTACACAAGACCCATATGAAGAAAACTATAAAACCTTACCCAAGAGGATATAAAGGAAGAGCTAAATAATGGCAGAAATGCCTGTGTTATTGGATGGAGAGACTGAAGGTTATAAAGCTGTTGATTTTTTCCTAAATTAATATCTAAATTTAATCAACTCCAATCAAAACCCATTAGCATTTTTAAAAATAAAATTTGACATGCTCATTCTAAATGGCAAATGGGTAAAAATAGCAAAGATAGAGTTGAAAAAGCAGAACAAGAAAAATGACCTACCTCACCAAATAGAGCATTTAAACATAATATAAAGCTACAGTAATTATAAAAAGTGATTTTTAGCACAGAAATAAATCAATAGTTCACTAAAGTGGAACTGAAATTCCAAAAAGACTTTGTCATAAATAGGTAGATGAAGGATAGGATTTTCAATATGTATCTTTCAATAATAAAGGTGGCATTTTAATGGAGGGAAAAGTAGACTATTTGTTAATTGGTATTAGAAAATTGTTATTAATTAGAAAATAGTAAAGTATATCTTTACCTCATAACATACACAATAATGAATTCCATATACATTAAAGAGCTATATGTGGAATATAAAAAAGTATTCAAAGAAAAAAAGGAATCTTTTTATAATTTGGGGAAGTTAAAGGTCACCTCTAAGCAAATAAAAACCAGAAATTGGGCTTCCCTGGTGGTGCAGTAGTTGAGAGTCCACCTGCTGATGCAGGGGACATGGGTTCGTGCCCCGGTCTGGGAGGATCCCACATGCCACGGAGTGGCTGGGCCTGTGAGCCATGGCCACTGAGGCTGCGCGGCCGGAGCCTGTGCTCTGCAGTGGGAGAGGCCACAACAGTGAGAGGCCCGCGTATCGCAAAAAAACAAAACAAAACAAAAAAACCCCAGAAATTAAGAAAGAAAAAGAAGGGACTTCCCTGGTGGTACAGTGGTTAAGAATCTGCCTGCCAGTGCAGGGGACATGGGTTTGAACCCTGGTCTGGGAAGAGCCCACATGCCGCAGAGCAACTAAGCTTGTGCTCCACAACTACTGAGCCTGTGCTCTAGAGCCCGCGAGCCACAACTACTGAGCCCACATGCTGCAACTATTGAAGCCCGTGCACCTAGAGCCTGTGCTCAGCAACAAGAGAAGACACTGCAATGGGAAGGCTGTGCACCACAACAAAGAGTAGCCCCCGCTCACTGCAACTAGAGACAGCCCACGCGCATCAATGAAGACCCAACCAGCCAAAAATAAAGAATAAATAAAAATAATTTTAAAATAAATAACTAAATAAATAGAAATTATTTTTTAAAAGAGAAAAAGATTGACAAAATTGATCAGAAATATTTTAAATATTTGATTATGGTTAAAGGCTCCACAGACAAAGTTATGGGAGAAAATACCTGCCATGTACATAACAGACAAAGGATTACTACACATAATATATAAAATATTCCTGTAAATCTATAAGAAAAATAGTCAAACAATATGAACAATTAATTTAGAGAAAAAATACAAATTGCCAGGATTCCAAGCTTCACTGGTATAAAAGAGGTGGGAAATAAAATGCCTAGGTTTTGATTTTTCTTTTTTCTTTTTTATCTTGCTTGGTGTCTGTGGGGGTTTGCTGTCTATAACTGATTTTGGAAAATTCTGACATTATTATTTCAAATCTTGTTTATGCTCTGTTCCCTTCTCCTTCCAGTATTCCAATCACACACGTTAGCCCTTTTGATATTGTCCTACAGTTTTTGAATGTTCTGTTTTTTTTGTTTTTTTGTTTTTTTTTGTTTGTGGTACGTGGGCCTCTCACTGTTGTGGCGTCTCCCGTTGCGGAGCACAGGCTCCGGATGCGCAGGCCCAGCGGCCATGGCACACGGGCCCAGCCGCTCCGCGGCATGTGGGATCTTCCCGGACCAGGGCATGAACCCGTGTCCCCTGCATCGGCAGGCGGGCTCTCAACCACTGCGCCACCAGGGAAGCCCGAATGTTCTGTTTTTTAAAATTGTTTTTTCTCTTTGAGTTTCAATTTGGGAAGTTTCTATTGGGCTACTTCAAATTCACTGTTTCTTTCCTCACCGTGTCCAGTAGATGAGCCCACTGAAAACATTCTTCATCTCCGTTAAAGTTTTTCATTTCTAGTATTTCCTTCTGATTCTCATAGTTTCCATCTTTCTGCTGACATTACTGCATTGGTTTTACATGCTGTTTATCTTTGTATTAGTGCTTTTTTTTTTATGTGTGGGGTGTTTTATTTATTTTTGGCTGCGTTGGGTCTTCGTTGCTGCTCATGGGCTTTCTCTAGTTGGGGCGAGTGGGGGCTACTCTTTGCTGTGGTGCACAGACTTCTCATTGCAGTGGCTTCTCTTGTTGCAGAGCATGGGCTCTAGGCACATGGGCGTCAGTAGTTGTGGCATGAGGGCTCAGTAGTTGTGGCTCATGGGCTCCAGAGCACAGGCTCAGTAGTTGTGGCACATGGGCTTAGTTGCTCCACAGCATGTGGGATCTTCCCAGACCAGGGCTCGAACCCGTGTCCCCTGCATTGGCAGGTGGATTCTTAACCACTGTGCCACCAGGGAAGTCCTGTATTAGTGCTTTAAAACATATTAATCATAGTTATTTTGAATTCATTGTCTGATAATTCCAACATCTGTATTATATCTGAATCTGGTTCTGATGCTTACTTTCTGTCTTCAGACTGTGTTTTTTCTTGTCTTTTAGTATGCCTTGTAATCTTTTTGGTTGAAAGCCAGATATGTTGTATCAGTAATAGGTAGTGAGGTAAATAGGCCTTTAGTGTAAGGAGTTATGTTAATCTGGCTTGGAGTCAGGCTATGTTTAATGTTTGTTGTAGTTATAAGTTCCACAGCCTTCAAATTCCTCTGGTGTCCTTATTTTTGTATCCTCTCTTGGCTTTGGGCTTCCCTTTGTACTCCCACTCAGAGAGCCTTGGGCTTTTCAGATCTTACAGCTGTAATCCATTGGAAGCTTATTGGAATGGAAGTAAGGTGTGGGGAAGGGAAGTGTTCTATAATCTGATTAAGTCCATCTTTGGTGGGCCTGTGTCTTAAAAGTGTTTCTCTCCCTCCTCACTAAGTATATAGAACAATCCTCCCACGCCATACTCCATTCCCAGTGTCCTGTTAACTGTATTTTGGGGTTTTTTTAGTTGAGACCAGAAGGCTAGGGGCTGGAGTAGGGTGGAAATCCCTGCCTCCCAGTGGGATAAGGATTCAGTGTTGTCCCTGGAGAGTGGGCCTTTGTTATGGAGAAGAATCCAGGAGGTTATACCTTTGCTACTCTTCCTATCTCCACCCCCCGCCCCTACCCCAGGGTGAGGAGGGGATTTTTCTCAGATCCTCACCATGAGAACCTAGTGGGGTTCCTGGGGGAAAAAGACCTCGAAACTGTGGGGCCCTCCTATGATTGGGGCCCCAGGTGTTTCTCACTCACACTAATCCACACTCAGCCTCCAGCAATTCGTCACAATTATTAGTTAAATTAAGTGGTCCCACCCTTACCGCTCCAGTGGCTTCTGTTGTATCTCTCTGGATGCACCTGTCTCTCCAGATTTCAGGGTGTGGTTTACCTTGAAACTTCAATTCTGTGATGGATCTAAGAAAAGTCATTGATTTTCAGTTTGTCCAGCTTTTTCTTGTAAGTATGGGAATGGTGTTTTCCAAGCTTTTTATGTGTCAGAGTGGAAACCAGAAGTTTGCAAACTAAAATGAAATTCCATTTTTCCTATCAGACTGGCAAACTTAAGAATGATAATATTCAGAGAGGGAGGAAGTGAGTATTCTCATATAGTGTTGACAGGAAACTAAATTGGGTGTCATCTTTCTTGAAGGCAATTTCACATTATCAAAGTTTAAAACGCACAACCCCTTTGACCGAGCAATTCCACTTAGAGGAATTCTAGTCTATAGATAAGCACACACAAATGAGAAAATATGTATGTACAAGCACATTTACTAAATAATTGTCTCCAGTATCAATAAATTGGAAACAAAGTTCTATCGGTAGAAGAATGGTTAAAAAAACAGTAACTATGACTGAATAATTCCATGACTATTGTGTAGCATGCTAAAAGCGTAGGTAGATTAATATGCTGAAATGATATGTCCATGACATACTGCTAAGTGAAAAAAAATCAAGTTACAGAACAGTATGATATTATCTTCGTAAAAGCAAAACATTGTGTGTCTATGGGACATGGGGGTGGGTATGCACAGATATGCATTTGTGTCTGCTTAGAAAAAACGTCTGGGAAGTGTAGACACCAAATTCTAGCAGTTAATAGCTTCTCTTCTGGCAAGGAAGAGAAGCTTCCCATTTTAGGGGAGATTAACACATTTTAAAGCAAGCATGTGTTATTTTTATAATTAAAAATACACACGCAAAGGAAGCAGATCCTATTCCTCAATTAAAGAGAAAGCTGTCTGGGAAAAGACGGCAATCACCTTTAGTTCATATTTCCAAACAATTCCAGGAACCTTAAACAAGTTGCATTTTCATCTAAGTAGATGACTTCTTGGGAATGGAGCCGAGGAGAAAAGCCACTTCTCTGCCAGTGAAACAGGTTGGTTAACGTTGGCCTGTGCAAGAGTAAGTTCAGGGACTGTGTCCATCCTGCTCATCATGGTCACTCCCGTGTCCACATTGTGTTGGGCACCTAGTAGGGCCTCCTTATATATTGGTTGAATTAATAAATGAAATGGGAAAAAAAATGGCAGTGGTTCTGCGACAGATTTATTGAACCGTGTACAATAGGGAAATCTGGCAAGCAATTGATCAGAAGTTTCTCTGTTCTTACTGAGTTTAGATACTAGACTCAAATTCTAGAATTTAAATAGGAAGTTACGAGCACTGTACCCATGCTGAGGTAATTACCCAGACTGAGAAAGAGTGCTGCTGACTGAGAACCTTTCTCATAGTGAAATAGCAGTAGAAGTTGCCTAGGCAATTTTCCCTCTGCCAGCTCACAAAAAGGATCACTGATTCAGGAAGTGACCTATAACTATAACATTTTAGTTTTAATTTTTACATTCATAAAGTAATGTAGTGAATGGGGCCCGAATCAGAATTACCTGGGGTTTTAGTGGGTTACAGTTTGTTACTGGGATGAAAAGAGAGAGAAGAGACTAAGATTTATTGAGCTTCTCCTAACGACTCATTGAGGCACTGGCTTAGTCACTCAGCACATGGTATCTCATTCAAACTCATCACAAGCTTGTGAAGTATTGTCATCATTTATAAATGAGGAAACTGAGACTTGAAGAACTTGGGTAACTCGTCTCAGGACATATAGCCAGAAAGTGGCAGAGTTGGCTTATCATATTAACATGAGAGCAGTCCCTGTAGAAGACTTCTAAGGGCTTGGTTCCTAAGAACTGACTAGACTGAACCATCACTTCTGTAGAACTAATCCAGAGATTGTACACATAGACATAAGATTCCCACCCCATCTTTGGGGAAATGACTCAGTATTAACAAACAGGACTCTCCAAATCTTGAATAAGCAAAGGTGTGCTGTATATCCAGCCAAACTCATCCCAGAGCACCCCTATGCTTAGACAAATCACAGCACCTGAAGAACTGCTTATGAGGGCAGCAGTGACGTGGAGACAGTCATGTGTTATAAATACCCTCATGGAATAAAGATCTTCATTTATTTTTCCATGGTATTTGCTAACTCAGATGAAATGGTTTTCATCTTTATTTTCACCACAGCAGAAAGTTAACATACCAGAGTGCTACAGCTTTCAGCATGTTTATGTCATCTTTGATTCCTCCTCTAATGCATTTCATACCCAGGCCATTTTCACACTGTAAATGGCCTCCATTTACAGTATATTAAGTACTACAACAATTTCCTTGTCACACTATCCTGAATCTCTAATGTTAGAGCGCCCTGTGGCCCGGTCCTGGGCTTCCCACTTTTCTCTCCTGCCATAGCTTTACGTTATCTTTTACAAACCAATTTCACCTACTTTTATTTTTCCAGTCTTCGGATCTCCAGTTAGGTATCCAACAGAAATCTCCCGCGTAACAGAGCTGCAAAGAATTCTCTATTCTTACCTTCACCTCAAACCTTTCCCTCCCCTCGACCCTGAATTCCACTCTCCATCTCATGACACTGTCATTCACCTTTTTGAACAAAAAGGTTGTTCAAACCT
The DNA here is from genome assembly GCF_964341445.2 of Mesoplodon mirus. NCBI lineage: Eukaryota > Metazoa > Chordata > Mammalia > Artiodactyla > Ziphiidae > Mesoplodon > Mesoplodon mirus. The sequence continues at coordinate 71,322,117 of NC_138982.1, read as the reverse complement.
TAACCTTTTTCCTGGTTTCCTACATTTCCCTCACCTTCATATCTAATTCTTCAGCAAGTCTGGAGGTTCTTGCTTCTAAAACATCTCAAATCCATCCACTTTACTTCCTGTCTCTGCCAATATTAAGCTACTAATCGCTTACCTCAATTACTCTAAGCTAGCCTTCTTGCTTCCAACTGTCTCCCATAAAGCAGCCAGAATGATAACTTTAAAACATAAATAATACTGATAGCCTGCAGTCTTTCAGTGTTTTCCAGTTGTACTTTACTGTGGTCTACAGGACTTGCATTATCTAGTCCCTTCCTACCTCTACAACCTCATCTCCTAGATCTCTTTTAACTCACAGCCTGCAGGCACCTTGTCCTTCTTCCTATTACTTGACCACGCCAAGGTTATCCCCTTTGGGCTTTCCCTGGATGCTCCCCAGGTTCTTCCTCCAGATTTTCCACGGCTGCGGCCCTCCTCGTTATTCAGGTCTAAGATCATATGTTACCTCCTGAATGATTCTTCCATAACCACCTTAGAGCAGTTATCCCTTTCTTTGCCAGTCAGTCTCTATCAAAACTTCCTGTTTTAGTTTTTTTTTAATTGTAGCACTTATAATCATCTATAATTATTTTTCAATTATTTATTTACCTATTTATTGTCTGCTTCTTCCTGGAGAAAGACACCTCCTCATGGGCAGGAAACTTTTCTTTCTTGTTCAGGGCTGTATCTTCAAAATTAAGACTCATCTCTCACTGAAATAGTAGTAGAAGTTGCCTGGGCAATTTTCTCTCTGCCAGCCTACAGAATAATAGGAAAAGACCTTAAAGTATAACATTTTAGTTTTAATTTTTGCATTAAAAATAATGTAGTGAATGAGACCAGAATTAAGGTTCTAAATCAGAATTAGGCTAGCACACAGTAGGTGTTTAAGAAAAGTTTGTTGACTATTTAAATGCACAATTGCTTGATAATGATGACAAAGAAGTGAAATGCTGCCTTTTACTAAACTGAGGCTATTATTATTGTTATTATTATTATTATTATTATCATTATTATTATTATTATTATTATTTTTGGCTGTGCCATGCAGCATGCAGAATCGTAGTTCCCCGACCAGGGATCAAACCTGTGCCCCTGCATTGGGAGCATGGAGTCTTAACCACTGGACTGCCAGGGAAGTCCCAAGACTATAATTATGATAAAAGAACATTGTTCTCATTTTAAGCAACATTCTAATTAAATAACAAATTCTGGCTTGTATTTAAAATATACATTGCATTGTGTCATGACATACTGGATCATTTATCATATCATTCGGACTTTGCGAAATGTTCACCGCTTGAACTCAAAGAAGAATAGTACAGGGGAAATCTGCTTTCCTAATAGTGACCAGCTGCCCTTACTGAACATTCCTATTTGATTTTCATCACTTTCCGTGTCTAATATCACTTCAGAACGCTGAGATAGCTAAATACGGGCTGCCCTGATTAATGACCTCCATCTCCCCTTGAAAACAATCCCTCCCAGTTAGTTACACTGGATCATGGCAGTCCTGGCTCCCAGCCCGACGAGCCAGCAGTAGAGAGGGCTGGTTGCCTTTGAATGCCACCTTTCCTAAGCAGAGGTCCATGGAGAGGACACTGATCTCTCTTGGTAGGGGTGGCAGCATTGATTTTTCTCCTTACAAATAGGAATATATTTTTTATTCTCAGCCTCATTCGCAAAACGTTATCTGAAAGAAGCCTAAGATTTCCTTTTGCCTCCTAAGGAGGACTTCTAAATAGAAGCATTTTATAAACAGCTGCATGTGCTTTTGGAGAGGAAATTGGAGGAACTGGCTGGCTGAATAAAATGAAACATGGAGCTGTATGAATGCCTTTTCTTCTGATAAATTGTGGGTAAACCTGAAGGAGCACAGGAGACAGCAGCTCTTTCGTTATCTGCAAACTAAGCCCAGGGCATGTGGCATGGCCCAGAGTGACTTCTCCAAATTGAAGTGAGTATTCTTTAACTCTGGGCTAAAAACAACAATAACAAGAGCAATATAAAATCAAAAACCATCTTGATATATTGCAAGGAAGAGCCATGCATTTCCATTAGAGTTCTCCTGATTAGGTTCAGCTAAATTGGGCAACAATGCCTTTTGCAGCTTTTAAGAGATTTCAGGATTCTCTGTCAACAAAGAATGCAAAATGAGTTCAAGTCAGACTCCACATAGATCTGGAAGAAGAGGAACATACAAATCATAATGAATGACGTAGACAAAGATTTCCTGAGGAGTCACAGCAGTTAATTCTTTGGTCTTTTTTGTTTTTGCTTTTAATCTGGAAAGGGGATGTAAGATGACTTACACCTGCAAGGGAGTTAGGCTGCATTACTAGTTCTTACAACTCAGGGAAGCCAAACGATAATTGGAGCTTCGCTGAGGTCTCTGCACGTACCAGGGCTCAAATATCGGAGGGCGTGGCAATTCAGAGTTAGGAAGCGCTTTAGGGACCTTCTACTCAACTCATGGATGAGGCCACAGGTGCAGGAAGGTTTCTGTCCCAAAGCTAGAAGTCAAGTCAGTTTTAGGCTTGCACCACTTTCCTGTCTATCTACCTGTCTCTTCTTCTTTAATTTGGAAATTCTAAACCTGTTTGAAACTATAGTGGTCAGAAAACAGCTTAGGAAAGGATGCCGGCTGGACTTCACGTCATGTTGGAAACACATCTCCAATTACAAAATGAAAACTAGGAAAACAAAGTTCAATAGAGGGGACTTCTATTTAGACACATTTGCATGAGTGTTTCTGTTTTGTGTATTAAGGAATTC